>NW_010339390.1:19305-36542 GCF_000700745.2 Antrostomus carolinensis | reverse complement strand
CACAGCCGTTCATCCATTTCCCCCCCACCCCCAGGGAATAGGGGAGAGGATTGGGGGGGCAAGGATAAGGAGGCTTGTAGGTTGAGATACAAACATTTTAATAATAGAGAGAAAACTTAAAATAATACTAATATTAAAATTTTAATGATAATGACAACAGTAACAAAATATACCAATGAGTGATACACAGTGTAACTGCTCACCACCCACCGACCAAGGTCTGTTCCCAGATAACAATCCTGGAGGAGCAACAATCCCAAACCAAAACTGCAAGCCTGGAAGAACAAGAACCCAAGCAAAAGCCAGAGACAGCTAAAAGAGGAAGAGACCCTCACTGATATATTGGACATGAAGTGATATGATATGGAATACCCCATTGGCATATCTAACTGTCAATTAAGTTTATTAATTTAAATATTCCTCACCCCCTTAAATCTTGTGCTTGTAGACTAACAGAACACAAAGTCCTTCAATTCCAATGACAAAAATGCAAACACTGGTTTGTTCTCAGTGTCTCTCTCATAACAAGTCCCAGGCTGAAAGCAAAATGCAGCACTATTCTAACTACTAAAAAAGAAACCCAGCTCTGTTCCAGCTAAAAACCAGGACAAGTTCTCATACTCTTTGAGCATTCCTCTTCACCCACATACATTCAGTTTCCTTCTTTGGAAACCAGGTCTTTTCTACTGCATGTACAAAAACTTGTCAGCCTGTGGCTTGTAAATTCATTGGCCACTTTCCCTGAAACTCAACAAGATGACAGAAGACTTAAAAATATTCCATGCTAGACGCCAGAGAACCCACACAAATTAAAGCTCTTCATGTATATCTTTGCTCAGGCACAGACTTCAGTCAGGGCTTCTTTAACATTACAGGCAATCAGCTGCAATGCATAAATCCAGAAGAAACCAGACTCTCCCAGTCACAGTTAAAAAAAAAAAAAAAAAATCTTTTGAGTCCTCTGCAGCATTGATAACAGCTTCTGAACCTGGAGCAGAATATCTGTAGGAATCATCCTATAATTTTGCAGGGCATTTGGTGGCCACAGTTAGTGAAACTCGAACTGTCATCTTCATACTGATGGATTGTTTCTCACACATGCAATCTACTCTATCGTCAGAGGCTATGGCACTGCTCATGCCCACAGCACCCAAGACTGAAGCATTAGCCACTAATTTTAACTATATGGGAAGGTAGCAAGTTCCTTTAATGGTTTTAAACTCAAGTAATCTCTAATCATGAAATAAATTAGTTTAAAATGGAATATATTTTAATTCTAGGAAAAAAATCAAAATATGAATTCCCAGTTGACGTATTCTGCACAATTTCAATGCATGCAACAGAACTATACCATTTTAGATTAACTAAAAAACTAGATTCAAAATGCAGCCCTTTACTTTGATTAACTACCTGGCAAGCACTTCACTCATGCTCAATTTATACAGAGTATAAGATCCTTGCTGTTCTCCAATATTAGCAGAAGCTTTACCCTCTTAATTACTTAAGGTAATACAATGAGGTGGTCATTGACCTGGTTGAATAATGAAAGAGACAGTCATTGAGCTTCAGATTATACTTCAAGCAAGCTAAATTGTCACTTCTGTGAAGATACAGCTCCAGTAATTTATTCAACACTGCCATCTGTACTTCTCATAAAGAAAATGCATTTTTTCACAATAAAATGTGAAACATTAGTGAGAGACAAGTAAAGCCTAATCTTTTGCTTAAATTTGCATCAGGGAGTACTAAAGCATAATATTTTACCAATAGCATTAACCTTCAGATTAGATTCCCACTTTCTCCTTTGCAGTACTGCAACTTCTGCCTGTTTCTGTCTTTTTGGAAAGATTCCCATTAGAAGCAATGACTATATTAAACAATTAAACTATTTGTTTCAAAATTACTCCCAGAAGATAAAAACGCTCTTGGAAAAGCCTCTAAGAGTAGTTGGACAAACTGAAAGTAACTATAGTAAGCCTCACATACAAACCCTTTTGTGTACTCTACTATCTTTTTTTACTACATAAATTATTTTTTCTTAGGATTCTTGTTCATAAATATGTAGAAAAAAATGAAGTTTTTTAAAAAGTTACCATTTCCACTGCATCCATAGCTCAATCACAACTTGTTAATGCAAGTGTGATTCTTCACAAAGAGTAAGAGGCTGTGTGCTATGGACTGTCCATATGAAAAATATGTTTACAGTTGTAAAAAATTAGTATACTGAAGGCAGCTGCTGAATAGGGTATTTTCTGTTATGCCCTAAGAATTACCAACCAAAAAACCACAAATCACCATCTATTCAAATATCTGACTTCCAAATGATGTAAGCAGAAAGTTACAGGTAAACCTACTTTCAACTACAGGCTAGAGGACCCCAGCCAGAAAAATATCAGTATTTGTATGAGCTACCACAGAACTTCTTTGTCAATGACAGCAATAATAGCAGATACAAGGCTTAGGACCCTTTCCTTGAATCACAGCTCAAGACACAAGGTTCATATCCTAGCCTCAATTTTATCTTGAACAGTTTATAAATTCCAGACATAATCTGGAAACACAAATATGTTCCATCATAACCCACAGACATACTGATACGTTTGTATCAGTCTTTAGAGCTAACCAAAACATTTTCACATATAAATACAGATTTTTCTCAAAAGTGAAAATTCAAACATCATTTACATGGTTTTATTATGTTTTCCACCATACTTACACAACTTCCTTCAAATTATTTAGAAAGCACTTCATATCTAAACCCTAGTTAATATTTTTTTTCATAAGACTGTAAAAGTATACTAAAATACTATGGAAAATGTTAAAAATGAGCTCGTTTGGGATAAGTAAATTGGAAACAATTTCAGTGTTTTGTCACTTTTAATTACATTGTATTTCTGTTTTTCACTCAGCTTTGCTTTTAGGGAAAATTTGTCCTCTTCTTATAAAACCAAATAAACCCTAAATTCAAGTCCAACTAAATTGGCTCAATAGAAGATGGATACCAAATTATTATTTATGTCTCTGAATTTCTTTGTCAAAAGCAGTGATGTGACTGGTTGATCCCACCCAGTCCCTACTGTTAAAAGTTGTACCTTTCATCTCTCCTTTCTAAGCATGTTTTAGTCCAATGGCAAATCAAGTGACCCTACAGTTTGACGATTACTTCAGCTGGAAGCACACTCTAAGAAATGTTTAATTTTATACACAAACTGGAACAAGGGGAATGACTGACAACTGGGGTTATTTCCAGAACATTCTCTGCATCAGACATAAGAAATTGTTAGGAGAAGTGGAAGATCCACACTCAAATCCCCACTCTAAATTAGTCAAAAGCAGGACTGTTCTCATCTGTTTTCCAGAGGCACTACTGCGTATGAGGCAGGAATTGCACCACCATTATAAAGAGCCTCTGGATATGGATATAAGGCTGCTGGTGAATCCTGCCATGTCTCAGGTATGGATTATAGCACTGTCATAAAATAATTACACATATATCCAGCAGAATAAAACTTACAGGGGCTTCACTAGCAAAAACTTCACTGCTGAGAGACAGTTGCCTCCATGGTCAATCAAGAGCTGAGTAGAGTTTTGTGAATGCTAGTGACATCTAAATACTGGCATCTAAAACAAGATTTAGTGCCTATATGTTCCCGCAAATCAACCCTAAAGAGACTTTTCCTATCCTAGGCTTTCAAAAAGAAAAGATTAATTGGCCATCAATAACATTCTTTATCTTCCTGGCAAACTCTTGCTGGATACAAAATGTTGCTAATCATGTCAATCCATTTTCTTCCTTTGTTGACATGAAATATCATATACCTCCAGGCTGGAAAAGTTTCCCCATTTTTGATATTGGCATGGTTTCAGGCAACTGAAGTAACCTCCAGACAGTTCAGTGAAATTGCTGAGGGAAGGGTGCAGGAGTACCAGTGCCATTTTGCACACAATTCATCATTACTCTTTGTTCTCCAGAAATTGAGCCCTTCTACAGTCTTACCTTGAATTTTATCTTTTGTTCCCTCAGAGAGAAATGAGTCAGAAAGTTTAATAGTTTGGCAGCAAATCTTTGAAAGACACTGACCTTAGAAACAAAACCCAAGGTACTATCAGAGAACAAAGTGAATAGACAATACTCTGATTGTTGCAAAAGCACTCTTGAAAAGCTGCTGGAAGATAACTTAAAATTATGCCATTTAAAATTCAGCCACTTTGTAATCAACCTCTTCAGTTTAAATCTCACAAGATCAGTTCTCCTGAAGATGTATTAGTAAGTCTGCATTACTGCATCCTTACTGCTGGCAGGCTTTATAGATGCATACCAAATAAAGAGTGTAGGCACATTTATTTCTAATTTTGCTGTCAAACTTAGCATGGTTTTAGTAATTGTGCAAACCCATCTGACAAGAAATTAACCTACTACAGTTCCCAAAATATTGAAATTATAATGCATCTAAACAGCAGTGCTCTGAATTGAAGATTGTTGCTTCAAGACCACCCAGCAAATCACTGGCACTAACCTCCTGCTGTAGTACACCTATCTGACTTCCCATCAGTTATTAGCAAGAGTATCAGGATTCTGTCAAAAATGCATCAAAACAATTGTTATCTGAAGGTAAAAAATTTGTATATTCTATTAATCACTGTCAAAAATGTCCTATGGGGAGGAGTAGTCCTCAAATATTCTTACAGAGATTTAATCTTACATACGGATGTTAAATAAGTTCCCTAAAACTACCTTGCAGTGGGATGCCAAGTACCTCTACGTAACTTTCCTGAGAAGAAATTAAAGCAATTTCCTGCATGATACATATCACCATTGTTGGATTCTGTTGTCTGTCTCCTTCTGTAGCTCCAGAAAGGCGTTCAGTCTCAATCAGAGTATTTATTCATAACATAGCAAGGACTTGACTAGTTTGTCAGATACCGCATGCTCATTGGCTACATTGCTAAATTAAAAAATTAATAAACTGGAAGCAGAGATATCATCAATCTAAACTCAGCATGCTAACTTGAACCACTTTAAACAAAATTCTACTCCCTTAAATTCAATTATTCCCATTTTTATGATGAATACTGCTGTAAAAAGTGCAATCCCACATAAAGAGCATAACTTTCTGGCTGTTTTATTTATAGTTTGTTACAGGATGCTTGGACTTTAAAGTTACATGAAATAACTCTTTGTAACATACTGCTAAAACAAGTGTAAGAATGCCTCAGAAGAGAAATCTGATCACAGACTGTATAAAACATCCATTGAGGTTTCCCCGCCTTCTGAGAGAAAATTTTTCCTGATGTGGATATCCAGGCTTGGAAGCTCTTGATAGTGCAGACTTGCCTCAGTAGTAAGTGGAAAGGTATCTGCTAACAAATATAGTCTAGGTAGGTTAAAAACTTCCCTTCTGTTCCTACATATATAAGATATCACACCAATGTGAGTCTCTGGCTACTGGTGCCAGACACAGTGTTAGCAAGCACTCAGTCAACTGCGCCGCATAGGCTCAGGAGATATGGAGCACGTAAAGGAGCTGGAGTAACAGAGTTTTGACAGTCTCTCTGATAAAAGAACTGGGGAACCTCAGTGTTGGTGTGCCTACCAAGAGAGTGGCAAAGCACAGACAGGATGGGAGGCAGGACTCCCACCTACAGCAGCAGTTGTGACATGCTGGTTCAGAAGCTGTGAATCTGCAAGAGCATGCAGAGTATGACAGGGAACATCTCAGGAACCTCTGCTCCACTTGGAGGAGACAGACTGAGACTAAACTCGAGGAACGATCCATTTCTCAAATATTTAATTTTTTCTTTAAATGTCATCAAATAATTGGAAGTTACATTATCAGTAGTAGTCAAATGAAATGTGATATTTACTGTGACTGAAACATTTAAATCACCTAAGTGTCCCAGTAAAGCTCTCCTGAAATCTGTATGTAATACATTTGGACCACAATCTTTATAGTCAGTATACGAGAAGAGAAAAAATGAATGTCTTCCTAGTTCTTTCTTGGTGGTGTATGAGGCACATGATTAAAATCAGGATAATAAAATTCTCGAGTTGTTTTCTGTACTTCAGATACAGAATTACATAAAAGAGGTTTTATTATTATTGTTTGACCATTATAAGTATTTTTAATAGGGAGCTAGGTGTCCCACTTTGAAAAAAATATGTCATCATTATTTATGAGAACAACAGTGTGAAAGTAGAACATGTATGGGATGGAAGCAGAATAAGGAGAGTTGGTAAAGGTTGACAGAGAACCCTGGAAGTATGGAATGAGTTTCTAGTCACTAACTAAAAATGAAAATGTTCACATAAAAATAAGTTATTATTTGCCAATAACCCTTCAAGTACATCCTTTGTGAACAGCCACAAAGGGAAAACCTGGACATACTTTACAATGCAGCTAGAATATAATACTCAAGTTGATATCAGCAACTTCATTGGGTTCAGCAAAGATACCAGCAGAAACATGGAGTACCCAGGCTGGTGTCTCTAAAAAGGGTTTAAGCTAAAGTGTGTGATGAGATTAGGGTTTTTTTAGTAAATCAATATTAACGACTAATGAAATGCATTTAGTGATGCCACATTTCAGATTCATATCTTCCCATGCAGCTAAGAAACTGAAAAACATGGCTATTGATCTACTTGGTTTTACTAAGGTAAAATAAACACTGTAATTAGATGTACTATTGTATATTTAATGAAAGTTATTACATGTTAATTAACTAGCAACTGTCTTCTCACAAGTGGGAAGTTTATCAATGTTATGTAGTTTTCCAATAGCTTTATTTTCATCTTAGCATCTTCAAGTAAGATGTTTATGTTAACTGCAATTCCCTGCTGAGAATTGTTAACATACAAGCCAAAATTTGCTTTATTTTCCTTAAAAAGCCAAAATAAGGTACAGCTATTTAAAGACATTGCTATTGCATAGTATCCATACTGGCACCAGAGTGGATATCTTATTATGCACAGTCTGGCTGTGACTGTTATTAACCTGAGACTTAAAATAACAGGCCATAAGGTGTTTTTACATCAGATATCCAGGATACCAGAACACTCATGGGTATGACACAACTCTTTTACCTTCCCCATCCTCCTTACTAAGCTCAGCTTAGCAGAGACCTGGTCCACTAGGTACCTGTGCAAATTATCCCAGATGCAGGTCTGTCCTTGGCTACAAGTCAGAGTCACACAGTCTATTCTAGTACCTGCTATAGAAACTACATCTAAATCACTTATTGCATGTGTTTACTTATTTTAAAAGTTCCTGTTTAATTGTGAATCAAGCAAAATACTGCTTCAGCAAATGTCAGTATTATCCCGGAAAATAAAGGCACAAGGAACACTGAATTATTTTCATGAAGACATTTTTTGAAAATATTATCTTTTTGCACTGAAAAAGCTATGTGAAAAATTTCATTCCATCATTATGTCTACTTTAGGTCTTCTCAGAAAACTCATTAGCATATCAGTATCTGTTTTTACACATGGTCACATAAGTTCATAAAATTTACATAATCTTCTTTCATGCTCTGCCTACATGTTGTTCCTTATGTGTTGCTCCTGGACATGCGATCTACAGGTGACAGAATTCTCATGCGTGAATTACAGCAAAATTATTACGAGGAGGTAACTTCAGCAAGGCAATCTCATCTACTTGGATAAAGAGTGAAACAGGACTTGCCAACACTATCATTTCACAATATCTATTCCCTGGGAGACCTTGCTCTTTTGCCTCAGGTCACAATAGTCCTCTAAGCTGGAGGCTAAATAAATTCATGAGATCAGACAGGACTGTCAAATTGTTTACCTAGATTATTAGAAAACACCACAAAACCCCAACCTGGCTGGCTAGTTCTGAGACAAATCAGTTCTTTTCCCTGATTCAGATTTGTTTCTGAAGATCAATTTCCTACATTCTTGTAGCTTTCCTGATACTGAATTATTGAAAACATTTTGATACATTCAAAGAACTCCACTCAAGTTCCTAAAAGGAATGACACTCGGTGATTAGCACCACTGGCAAACAGATGCACAGCAGACAAATGTAATGTTTCACAGTCTGAAAGTAGTATAAAAAGCACATCAGGAGTCAAAATGAGCATCACTTTTCTTTAATTAAAATTGCTTTAAAATAAACGTACAGACTTCATAAAATGAAAACAATAGAATACCTGCAAAGAAATTCAAACCTGCACAGGAATTACATGGAAAGCCTCCAAACACAGTGTACGCAAGCAATGATAAATTGTGATCCTAAGAATGCACTGGAGATATTTTATCTGTGTGGTTTGTTTGGGTTTTTTTCTTTTAATAACAAACATATATAGAAAAAAAATACTTACTACTTGTTTTTCCATTTAAAAACTGCACCACGTAACAGGTCAGCTCTTCCAACAATTCCCATCTCGGCCAAGGACACAACTGCAGAACAAAGAAAAAGGTCTCTCCCTCCCTCCTCCCCTCTTGGTGTGTGGCAGGCATTCACCAGTTTGGCAGTTCCTCCCAAGTTCCTTGTTCAGACCCACCTTAGAAATTAAGCCCTTTTTAGTTGCCCTCTAGCTAACTATTTTCCTGAATTTGCCTGATACTCCTTCCAGCCCTTGCATATGCTGCAACTTGACCTATTTTTCTCTATTTCTTACCTGAGTTAACCCTATTCTGTGCAAGTTTTGTTAATTTCATCATGGCATTAATGAATGAAGGGTCCATGTTCCCTAGCACTACAGCTCTATTGACTTGAGGCAAAGCCTGCTGGAAAAATACAGGCATTCTTCAGTCTCTGCAGAGATTGACAATGGCTGTTATGTGTGTAAAAATTGCACCCTGTATTTTATTAAGAACAAAAACAAATTGATTCATCAAAATCATGCATAGAAACTTGATCTCAGGTCCAGTAAAGTATTGGTCAAATGTACTGAAAAGGCTGTGTTGGGTTCTGTGCCAAACCGACCTTTGTAATCATGTATCAAGAGCTACTCTACTCTGCAAACTAACATGAACTTGTGTTCTCTTTTCTTTTGTGCATTTCAAACTTCAAGAAATGTGTCACTTAACAAATTTGATCTCAAAGAACATACAGAGGATGTGTCAGAATTTATAACTAGATAGTATATGTTCATAAGGGCAGTATTTTGCTGCAGTGTTGCACACTGCTTTCCTTCAAGGTGAACAGGAAACCTTGCAGTTCTTTGTCTTTGAACCACTGCATCCTCTTCCCAACCCAAGCACTGTCCAGTTTTTACAGTTTGCCCTTGAAGACAGGATCAAGTAATAAAGCTAAATGTGATCCTATTTCATAAAAACTGCGTAGAATTAATCTTGCAAAAATTAGGCAGGTGATCAGTCAGAAAAGAGCCAGGCCTCTTACTCTTATTTAGGACACTCTTAAGCTTCAGCCAGAGAAACAGAAATCTATGAAAGGGTGCCTTGATGAACTGAGATGGACTATATCCAAAAGAAGATTAAGTCACAAGATAGGCATACCTTGATGGATTTATTCCATTAGTCTGCAGAAGAGAGGGACATCAATGTGAATAAATTCTGGTTTAAATCACTGAGCCAATTTTATTTTGGCTGTAACCAAGTTAGATCTCAATAGAGCTATGAGTAGAATAAATTTGTCCTCTGGGATTGATATTTTGATTGTGTGGCTTAAATATTTTATTATTTACCCGATAAGTCAATTTTATATTACACTATCTTTTTGGTCTAAAGTAAGAAGACTAATTTCCATTCTTGTGGTCAAAGCCATTATTTACAATGCATTTATTCAGAAGGTACATTTCACTTTAAATTTGATTCTAGCTTCAGCTGTATTGTTTTCTAATTACATTTCTGGTGGAGGTTTCAACCTTGTATCTGTGTGAGCTGAGTTATTCAGTTAGAATTTTATTGCACCTAAATTACAAGTTTGGAATGTTGCTTCACATGCGATTAATTTGAGTAATTGTCAAGAGTCTGCCAAACAGCCTGTGTTCACTGAGATGAGGCTTTATAAATTAGACAGACAGTGGGTCTACCAGGAGAGTTTGTGCAGTAGATAAAGACTGCAATAGCTAGTGGTGTTTTCATGTGTAATTAGAAAATGCATTGTTCTCCAATTAAGGAAATTAATTAAAATCAAGCAGATGGTAATCAAGGCATATTGCAATATAATTTTCTCTAGCACATGCATTACTCTCAGGTGCTATCAATGTGTAGTATTGGTTTTACACTGTAAATTTAGCTCCAGGATACATTATCCTGAATATCTGTTTCTTACTATATCCTTCTCACTTTTTTTTTTCAATTTGCTTTTCATCTAACTGTACAATTAATCCTGTGGTACACATAAAAGGCAGGGGCTACAAAATACAGAATTTATTATGGGATATTTTTCCTCTTTTCTACAATAGTCCTGGTCAAAGAAAAAGCTAAATTAGCAAATATCTCATCAATGAAAACTGCAAATAATTTTCATTGTTGTGTGGTGTGATGTCATTAATCATTTAATACAATGAGAATAATTATTGTATTAACACTTGGAAACTGAAAATGCTGCTCAGTTTATCAGACATTTAACATCCTCCGTAAAAATGTTTGACTCAGAAATTGCATCATTTGTTATTTTCTTTCTAAACACCTCAGAGTTCCTAAGGGAAGGTAGATAATAGTCAAGTAAGCCTCTGGAATGAAAAACACCTGACAAAAACTAAAAACCAAACACTCAAAACAACCTGTCCACATTTCCTTCACTTATCAACAAATGCTTAAGAATGACAGAGACACTTAGAAAACCCAGGATCAGTTTCCCCAGTTGTAAGGGCTGAAATTTTGAAAAATACAAGTCACAATAGCTAGACCTTTCACCTTCAGTCATAGTCTTTCAAAAGTATTTTATTATGATACTCTGCTTAACACAGTAAAGGTATGCATGCCCACTCCATGTATTTCTTATAATGGAGATAACTCATAATTGTCTTCTGATTTTGATGTTTGATCCATTCCAGTTGGTAACAATACCTGGTTCCATGTCCAAGGCTCTAAATACACTCCATTTTTAATTGAGCTTGGAAGAAATGTGTCAAGTATCTAAGACCAACTTAGTATCAGGAAACCAATGTATTTATCACTAATATCCTCCCCCAAAAAAGGATACATAAGGGTAAAGCCCTAATGGCTGATTCTTAAAGCATCGCACAATTGGAGCCCTTTGCCTTGCTAAGGTGTGAAAACATGCTAAAAAGAGGAATACATCGTTTTACAAGGAAGATCTGCTATGACTTCCCCCTCTAGCAGGAAATGCAAAGTGTATCTCTCAGGTGCAGAGCTAAGCTCAGGCTGCATTTCACAGTGACACTTCAGGAATTGCTGAGGATCAAAGGGTACATCTCAGCCAATCTCTCCTTGCATGAGAGACCTTGGCCAGTGCTTATTAGGGGGAATTCCTCTACAAAGCTCTGCTCCAGGTTTTGCCATACCCAGCTTGGCAAAGGGCTACAAAGACCTCATGTCCCACTGGAAGATGCCTCTCCACCTTGCTCTATTTTGATTTGCTATGTCTTAGAAAGCAGCATATCCTAAATTGTTTCACCACAATTAATCTTCCTTATCAACACCATCATCTTGTTTTTTCCTGTTACCTGAGGCCAATACTCTTGCATCATGTCTATATTCCTATAATACACCCTCACAGTTCAAGAATCCTGCCTTAACTTAGATCAGTGGCTTAAAGAGCCTCAATAAGGTGGCAGTTTGAAGGAAATATTAATTGTATTTTTTGCCAACAAAGATACTACTTTGGCATTGTACAAATAAGTACATATTTATTTTGAGTATTGCAATCCTGAATTGTTCTTAACCAACATTCTAAAAGAAAATAAGCAATTCAGTAAGAAAAGTATTGAGGAAAAGCTGGAGTTTTTCCAGATGTCAAAAGGTTAATTACCCTTCACCTGTTTGTCTGGTAAACTGTGCTGCTTCAGAGACAATTAATTAGAATTTTCATACCTTATATGAATCCGTCATTTTCTGCTTTGAACACTGAACATATGTTCTGTTAATATAATACTCTTAAATGATGCAAAATAATTATTAATTTTAACTGGTTAAGCAGTAATAACGCACTCTTCAAGGACTTTAAGAATATAAATAGGGTTTCTTTTTTGCTATATTTTTAATTGATGACTAATTTAAATATATCCTGTATGTTTTATGTCCTTTTACACCTTTGCTTTCAGATACTTTACTGAAAAACAGTTATACAAATAACTTCTTACTTAAAACTATTAGACTAACAAGGCTGAGTATGGATCATGCAGAGCCATATTGCTATGGTTTAAAATCCTATGATTCATTATGATCTTGGGTATAGCTGTTATAAAATTATGACTTTTTGCACCAAAATTTAAAGTTACACAGAATGGCAGAGGAAAACAAGCAAACCTAGCAAACTTTTGTGAAGTACTATACCACCATCTTTATCCTTGAATCCAAGAGGCTTCTGTAAATTCAAATCACTGTGATTTTTTGGGTACTTAAATAACTTCTTAATTATAATGTCAAGTTCCTGGTATCATTGGAAATGCTTAAAATGAGAGATATATACTGTGACAAATGAACAGCTATTACATATGTAAAAAGTTATTTGCTTAAATGTAACATTTCAGCCCAGCTTTGCAATGAATAAGGCAACCTTAGGAAAACTGTATAACCACCTGTTTTGAACCCTGCAAATTCAGATTGCAAGTAAATTCAACAACATTCAACAAAGTAAAAATTAGAGCCTGCTATGGCATAGAGTGCTTTGACTAATTCGCTTTTGTAAGCATGTTAGCTTGTCTTCATCATACTGTACAGATATAAACCGGAGTCAAACAAACTCAAAAGCAGACCAGAGAGAAGGTCTATCTGAAGTAACACTGTATGTAATCCTGTTAGATTAAATAATTTTCTTCTCTTCTCATTGGGCTCTATACTGAATTGTCTTATTAGTTATGACTCTCTAGTGTTGATGTCCTTTCTTATCATCTAGCAGGTCCACGAAATTGCCTAAAACTGTAGACATGTTAATGCAAAACATTAGAATACGAAACAAAGAACAAACACAGATGAGGCAGCAAAATAAAGCTTATTGTTCCAGACTACCTGTATTCAATGAAGATAAAGAAACATGACAAGAGGCAGTGACAAGAGCCATGAATTTGAGAAGCTGTTGAGCAGAGCACTGCAGGAATAGCCCTTTTTTTGCAAAAGAGAAGATTTGCCTCCTTTTTAAAATCAAGTGATATTTCCTAAACAGCAGCACAACTACTCGAACTGTTCAAGCAATAGCACTAGCCATGGAATGATCCCATAATAACAGGATTCCCTTTCTGCTCTTCTAATTGAAGTCATTTTATCACATTTAGTAAAGATTACCAAAAATCTATAGCATATATTTTCAGAATGCCACAAAGATGATAGATATTTCAAATAACAGTGGGGCCAGAAAATAATAAGCCTTTGACCAGAATCAATCTATAGGCCCAGCTTTGCCTGTACTAGAAAGAGTGAAAATGATGTGATAAATCAAAATGGAAATAGAGAATTGAGCAGTAAATGTGACCCTTCTCCTTTCCCCCATTCAGTCTTTATGTGCCTCAATCCATTGTGGCCAAATGGATTTTCTATAGATATGTAAATGGACAACAGCAGATCACACATACACTTTTCAGTAAGAAACACTGTTGCTGACCCCCACTCCACTCTTTGGTACAACTTTCTTATGGCTTTAAGGAATGAAAAATCTGCTAGTGTGTAAGTTGAAGGTACAGTATACATGCTGATGTAGTTCACTTGCCAGAACAATCTAGAAAAAATAACATGAGGAAGAAAATTAAGAACAATGAATGTAGAACAGTTTACATGCAAGATTAACAAGAAATACTTTTTTTTTTTTAAAGCAAAAAAAGCTAAGTGGTTCTTCGCCTCTAGTTTTTCTTATTCCTTATGCACTAAAACTGACTGCTTAACATGAAAACTAAATCAGCAAAAAGGAATGGCTCATTAGAGATGAGAAGTCAGGTGCTTCCATCCTCTGGTAAACAGGATATTCAGTATAATGGAAAGGAAGGAAAAGGGTTTCACTTTCTCACTATCTCAACTTAGTTAAATAGCAGCACAGCTAATAAAAGAGAGATTCAACTCCCTACAGTTTGAGGTTAGGCCAGAAAAACAGCTTTGTGAAAAGTGGGGAGTGTCATACATAAACTATACACCAGTAGCTAAACCCAGAGTTTGCCTTGTTATTTGCTGCTTAATATTATTGTTGTGGCATTCTGAAAAATGTCTTCCCTATGGTACCCTAGAGAACATATCACCTAATCTTATTGCAATCAAATGAGTTCTCAGACCTCTACCAAGGTCTTCCAGATTATTAGAGGAAACAAAATGGGTTATAGGCATTTTAATTCAGTCTTACTCTTTTACAGCTTTCTATCCACCATCTGTTAACCAAACCAGAGATTTTAAGTGCTGTTATGGATTCAAAGTAACTTTCTACTGCACCCAGATGTCTCCTTTGAAAAGATGTTACCAATTAAGCTGCTACCAGTTCTATTTTAACACCTTGCAGACTGCAGCCTTTTTCACATTAGTTATTAATACATCATTACTGTCTACATCGGGATGTGTGTGGGTGTGTTTATTTCTATGCATACAAACACACAATATAGTCACTGTATGACTATGTAGGTCTGTTGAAAAATACTGTACTGATTCATGGCCAAAATTTGGTACAACTTAAACCATCATTATGCTCTCTTAGCTCATGTGCATGGGAACTACCTGGTTATGTTTTCAATATTAAACACATCAACAGGCTAATCTTTACTCTGTCTATGATTAAAACTTGCAGCTGCAGCACATTTTGATAAACAGAAAAACTTCACATTTCTTCACTCTCAGTTTAAGATCCCCACAGGTCTCTGTGGGAGAAAAAATCATTTTAGCTGAGACAAAAATTAAATGAGGTTGTCAACCTCTTTTGCACTTCTTCAAGTAACACAACAAGGAAGTATCCCTTGCAAGAAAAAATACTAAATGAGAAAATGTTTTTCAACTGGATTGTGAGAATAATTTAACAAGTGTCACTTTAGCTTTTGCAGACTTTCACAGGCAGAAAGCATCTTGCTGACTGAATTCATCTAATTCTTTCAGACAGCTGCTAGAGTCACTGGACTCCCCTTAGTGTGAATAGCACACAAGAAAAAAAATCTCATGTAACAGTCAACACAGTAGAGCTAACGTCCTTTCTACTGGTTCAGAACAAAACAATAACTGGCAATTTATCTGATAAAATAGCTATAAACAGATGTTCTTGTGAAAACTGAGGCTACCCTGGGGAGAGGCTTCAGCAGGGGATAAAAACAGATATACTTGGAATCCAACTTTCAGAATTAGCTGCTCCTTGCTGGAGACACCACCTCTCATCTTCATGAACTCTACAGCACTTTGGATATGAAATTCAATAAAGCTCCAAGCAGTAGGTCACATTCACTCAAAACTGCAGATTTAAACCACACCTCAGTTACAAACATACCTTCTTTTAATAGTACCTACCAACAGTGATTTTAATTTCTGTGGTCATCACCAGTTTGCACTTAATTCTCTCTCTAGACAACCTTTTCTAGGTTAGGATTGCAACCTAACTAATGCCAGAGACAGGTATGTTCATGCTTCTTGTATTGCAAGAGCCTTTGCATAGCAGTTTGCATGAGCATCTCTGCAAAACATAGTCATATCTTGGGCTGATGAGAAAACTAATTTTCCTCACCACTGGATACGCCTACACTATGCAGTCAGAAACATACCAGTGAAACTAGTGATGCTCCCACACTAATATCTGCTGCTTCCACAACTGAGCAGCTGCCCTTTTACATGCTGTGCCACTTACCTCGCGCAGCCCAGGCATTGCCAGTTGAGGCAGTTCTTCACTTTACTCCCATGAACAGAGAGGATGCATTTGTTATTGTTCCATGTTTTCCCGAGACTCTGGCTAACAAGAAAGGGCTGTAGGCTCCCACTAATATTAATACAGCTACTAATGCATTACAAAGTTTATTTTTGCATCTTCAGATTTAAACAAATCGACATCTGAGGTAATTTCTAATTGATCTCTTCTCAAAACCTACTGTCCGTGAAATCCTGGGCCTTCCTCAATAGAAAATCATGCGTCATTGGGCAGAATATCTGTTCCTACTAAACAACATTTTCAAACAACAGGCTCAAAGCAGTTTTATTGTCCTTCATTTTCTCACTACACTGAATTAAAAGCAGAATAGCACTGAAATGTTTCTAATGTCCTTCTGTTGCCATCTAGTGATCCTATCAGGTAACCGCATGTATTTATAGTTAGACCTGTTGTTCTTAAGCCCGGCTTCCAACTGCCCTTAGGTCCATACACTATTTCTAGGAGGACTGCAAAATGTAACTATAAACTACATTCACTGTCAAAAGACTTTCAATTCAGTGTTCCACTCCTCTGGGAAAATTGAACAGGTCAAAACATCGAAGAACACCGATAATCACTATATACATGTTTATACGCATATATATAGTGTCATATATACATACACAGTGTGTGTAGTAAGTCACTACATATCTAAAATTCACCCGCAGCCTAAAGATAAAAAACAAGAATGTGGCTTCCATGCAACAATGTGTAACACAGACTATTTCTATTTTCCTCTGCACACATCACAATCTTCCCCCCATATTCCAATAACAATAACCCAGCTACAAAAATCATTAAATTGTCTTAAATACAATGAGATATTTTGACATGTATTTCAGACATCTTCAGAGGTCTAAATATATGACGTCCATATTTTTTTAAGGTCTTTCTACTACCTTGAAAACAATGTAAAATTCAAGAAAACATCTAAGATTCTGATAAAAGCTGTTGATTTATTAAGCTGGAGCATTAAGAAAGTTGGTTTGTATTGGGAGAGCTGGGATCAGCTCACCAATTGCATTAACAGTCATATTGTATTTCTCAAGTTTAATGTTTAGGGAGGGGTTCCAAATTCTGTGGCATTTAATGAATTTTTCAACTTGAAAAAAATATGGAATAGTGCAGATTATGTTCAACAAATTGCACATTCTTATAATCAGGTTGCATTTCAAATTTCAACCAGTTTTTTCTCTGGCATTCATTCCATGCTTCACCTGTCCTGAGGAAGTATGCTAGAATAAGGATCAGAGAATATTTTATTGC
>NW_010339390.1:17347-19268 GCF_000700745.2 Antrostomus carolinensis | reverse complement strand
GGACAACAGACATCCACGAATCACGTCTCTGTCAACTACCACATGATGAGATTCTGCCCATGCAGAAACCCAGCTCTGTCTCTGAGGTCTCCCTTTGTATGTGTTTGTTTGCGAATGCAGTCTGATTTGAGAATAACTTAACCTACTTCAGCCCTTCTGGCATCCATGCTGTCTGTCGTTAGTAAGCAGTTCCTTTTAGTGTTCCAATACCCTCTCCATGTATTTTCAGTGTCCTTATTTGGATAAATAACAAGACTTGCCTCAAAAAAGAACATTCCTGTATTTTAATCTCTTCCCCAAAATGTAACATTTCACTTAAAAAACCCCAAATATTCTAAAACACTATGTTTTAACGTTATAGTTCAGTTTTGGTTTGGTCTAAAATGATAAAAGTTTCTCTTACATGCTTTTTCAACTGTTTTTTTACATGCTTAATGCTTCGGAAGTTTTTCCCCAGGTTTGCTCTAGAGTAAAAACTCCATTTATTCTAAAGCAATAGCTATCACATTGAAGGTAACATTAGCAACTGATCTACCACTGGCGTCTCTAGTAAGTTTGAATTTCACTGCTCCCATTAAATTCCAAACTTAAGTTACTGTACAGGCTTTTCCCCATAATTCAGATGGTTTCTGTAGCATCTCTCCTGCCTCTGTTTCTCAGACCACTGTATTTCATTTCTTTCTAGCCCTTGTTTATTTTGTTGGAATTCTTTTAAGGACCCATAGGACATTAGTCTATTTGTTGCATCCTTTTTCTCCAGAGCCAAATTTTTGCCACATATGACAAATGGTTCTCTAAAACTTTAGAGCTTATTTCAAAACATATTAATTCCTGAGGAATTCTGCTAAGCCTGCCCTAGCTATTAACAAGTTCTCTATTTATGAGCCTTTGATTTCTTCAGAACATGATATATCACTTTATTAATCAAACAGATTACTTCTTGACAGATCCAAAATGCGCAGCAGAGGTACCGAAAATGTTTCCTAGACTCCAGTGGGTTTCAGATCAAATTCTCGATGATTATTGTTACATACGTGTTTGGTCTCCAGAAACTGAAATTTAAAATTCTGCTACATATTAAACTTTATATATTGAAAAGACATCAGGCAAGCTAAATGCTGCTGCGTTCTTCTTCCAGCTAAACCTCAAATTTTAGTCTGTCATTTTCGCAAAGGAGATAACTGTATGTCACGTTTGCTGTACCATATTGAAGAGATTTTTCCTTACAGCAGTCACCAGTATGTACTTTCTATATCAGCAATTCACTGAGAGATTTTACATCTAGAGCTTCTGTTAAGATAAGAGGACTCTGAGCACTCTGCGACTTCAAGAATCATTCACATGATCTACTGGTCCTATCAGCAGAAAGCTGTCTGCTTTCCTTAGTAGCCAAAACACAGTAACATGGTAAACAGCTTTCACCCACATCAGTGAGGCTGTTCTAACCCCTGGGCTAGGGGGAATACAATGGCAAGTCTTTCTCAGCATCCTCTGCTGAAACCCTTATACTCTGTATGAAATCCTTTGTTGGAACACGCATAAAATGGTAATTGGGGCAGTGGAGAGAGCCCAGGTATCCCTTTGTGAAGTCCTAACCACAAACACAAGAGCTGTAAGGAAAGAAGCATCCTCTTTCTATGACTAGTCCTGCTCATTTGCATCCCACCAAAACTTAAGCTTTCTCCCACATCACACAAGTGAGGGTGACTCATCATGTGAGGTTTGCTATTGACAAAGAAGCCAACCTATCCCTGGGGCTTGGTGTAAACATAGTCACTCTGCTGAGTGCTGCATGACAGGTGAATGGATTTAGATTCAAGCCTAAACAATAAAATACATAAATTGGGAGGGAAAAAAATGGTTTTAACATTGTGACAAGAACAAGCACACTTAGGAAAAAAAAAAAATTCAAGTTTTACTA
>NW_010339390.1:14894-17337 GCF_000700745.2 Antrostomus carolinensis | reverse complement strand
CTGCTGAATGACGCCATTTCTCTCTTACATTCTGTAAGAAATATAGCCATTTCACAAGCACCTGGGTCACAAGAATGTTTCTGCCCTGTATTTCAGTTTGGAAGGCAAGAGATCAAAAATACATGATGGTGAGAGACGATTCAAAATATTTTGGAAGGACCCTAGAATGAACTTATTTCTCAGAGTGCTAAGGAAATATTTTTACTATAATAGTCCCATGAACCAACATTGTGACTTGTGCAGTCAATGTCATTTCTCCTTTCAGACCTTTCATTTATTTTATAATGAAGCCCAGTGGTTTTTTTCTTTTCTTTTCTTTTTTTTTTTTTTTTGCATTGTCCTTTACATTTTCAGCCAAAGTTTTAAAAACTCACACTAGATGGTGCTTTCTGATGAGAAAACCCTTGGTCTTTTTCTTTAAAACATCCTGTAGCACTAGAACAAAATAAAATGAGCATTGCAATTATGGCAGGCTTTGAAGAGCCATGCCATCAGATTCTTAATACTTGCTTTATTTCTGAGGAAAGAAAACTCATTACAGAATTATTAGTGTAAACTGCAGAATAAAATTAAGTTTCAGAAAGCTTCTTTTTTCCTTGTATGAAACACCAGTGTTATAAAGTTAATACATTTTGTGCATATTAAACACACATCAAAATTGTGATTGTAGTCATACATGGCATGCCTAAGATATGTTATTTCTACATATATAGATATTTCAGGTTTTTATTTAAATAAGTATAGATATTCTATTTATATATAAAGTACTCAATGTTAATAAATAAAAATAATCTTTCTTCATGGCAAGTAGCAGTAAATTCTGATATTACATGAGAAATAAGAGGGGAAAATGCTATTCTTATAAATTAGAAGCAAGGGTAAACAGTTTAATGGAATTGCTGAGATGATAAAATAATGAAAAAAAATGTTCTCATCTATGTTAAAAAAAATTTAGCTGTAGTTTGCCTGGACTGGTGGCCCCTGATCTGTGGATATGTTCTTTTTTGACATTTTCATTTGGTCAAAAGGAGATCACACTGTAAGAAAGACACTATGGTCAAGGTTAACAATATGATGCTTTAAAAGAGCTTACTTCTTAATCTGTTAGCGTTCCTAATAAGTGTATAAGCCTCATATATGTGTCATTTTTAATTAGATTAACAAATTATCTCCCAATAGTGGCTAAGTATATTCCCTCAGTATGGAAAATAACTTAATAGTTAAACAAATATGATGACCTATTATGATTTTAATGAACCAGTGTTGTAAGTTACCAGACTGATGAGTTGGACATACAATGAACATGAACTAATTAGATCAAACTGAACAACAAGCCGAGCTCTATGTAATAGCTAATCCTGCAAGGAAGACAATCACTAACAATTAGAGATGTGTCATCTTGACAACCAGCTGATGTATGTGCCTGGGGACACGAGGGTGACCTTCCCACTGAAAGTATTAAACTGCTCTCTGCAGGAACTGAGGCACTGATGAAAGTTTTGATTCCCACAGAAGTCCTTGTTACCTTCATAATTACAAATTTATTTAACGGGAATTAACTGGTTGTGACTGGAGTGAAGTCACAGAAGGCCTGATTCTACTACCCTTGCTGAGGCGGAGTACCCTCTTAGCTGTACACAGCCCTACACCTTCACAGCAAGGAACACACTCCTGCACAGCAAGGCACTGCACAAAAAAGAATGACAGAACTGAGCTGTGTAGTGGTGGGAAGGAAATCTCATTCTCAAGACTCAAAAGGGCATTTTGCTGATTAATTATATCACATTAGTTAATGATATTCTTATGTTACCCCTTGGATCAGAAATCATACAGAATAAAGCTCATGAGGCAAAATACCTCCAGGGAGCTTTGGGGGTGAAATGCTTGCTGCTTTGGAAGGCAGCATATGACAGCCCTGTCAGACCCCTCTCCAGAGACCACATGGACTCTGCCTCGCATTCCCCATATGGAAAAAACTCCTTCCACTTTTCAAAAAACAACAGAAAAAGAGGAATTTTTTTTAATCACCAAACTCAAGGACTAGGCAATGTAAATTAGGGGAGTTTTCTGTAAGAAAACTATAGAAAACTGCTTTAGAAAAGGTGCCTTTCTAGAGTACAATACTACCAAGTTCCAACTGCAATTTCTGCAAAATTGATATTTTTTACAATGAATTTTTGATTTTGTTAACAGTTTTGTTTAATTTTGTTTTTTTCCCAATGAGAACACAGAGATTCTTTTCAGGTCACATGAATCCATTCTGAAAAATTTTTACTTGTTGCATTCAATCTGAAGTTCATCATTTCAACAATAGCAAATATTCACCAAAGGTGCCAGAATATGTGTTTTCCACTGCCCAGAGCCAGAGCTTCCTGACTAGACTACATGTCCCAGGATTTATCACAGACTTCATTTTCTAGATGCACTCCAGACAGCATTCCTG
>NW_010339390.1:14087-14879 GCF_000700745.2 Antrostomus carolinensis | reverse complement strand
ACCCTACTCACAAAAGTACATGTGGATATGAAGCTTCAAAATAACACTGCAGTAGCCCTTATCGACACAGTATAATGTCAAATACAGCTGTTACAGAATGGTTTTGTGATGCTGAGAATCCCCCCAACATCTCATTATTCATCCAAAATTTTAAAAATACATGTTGATTCTAGCAAACTACTGATTACTTATTTTAAGCATAAACTAAATGAGAATAAATGTTGAAGTACCCCATGAGATCAAAATTCTTCAGTTAGATGACCAAAAAGTAGCATAACAAAAGGGAAGTACTAAAGGGAAGTACTAAAGCAACACATAATATGCAACCCTATTTAATCTGATTTGACCTTTTTCACCTATAGACAGAAGCAGGAAGACAAAATCATGGCAGTATCCCAGACACAGAACCATTGTACAAAAAAAGTTTTTGCCATTCTCTGATGTTCTCATGGTTTAATATTTTATCTGATAGCATTAAACTGAGCATGAAAAAATTAAAGAGAACTTTTATCTATCCATGAATGTAAACTAATTGGATACAGAATAATTGAGAACCTTAGAAAAAGTGGGGCTTTCCCAGCTTTCCTTTCCCTTTACTGCAAAGGAAAAGGAAAAAGTGTGGACAGACACCTGAACCTGATTTCATTTATACTGGTATAAATCAGAAGTGACAACACATTAAGTAAATAATGCAGGGATTTGAGAACAAAGTGTGAAATGTGTAATTTACAGCAGCTTCCGAATAGAACAGTGCAGCCCTATACCTAGTCAGCTTGAGGACAGAAGAAAATA
>NW_010339390.1:0-14060 GCF_000700745.2 Antrostomus carolinensis | reverse complement strand
TTCCCTCTTAGGTCACATAAATCAAACAAGCTAGAGAAACATCATGGGAATTATGATCCAGAATTATAAATAATTATAAATCTCGATAAGTAATAATTCTTTTAAGCATCACTGAATGTGAACGGTCACTTCACTTTACCAAACATCCACATGAACATGACCTTTCCAGTGACAATAGCACATATGGTGAGATTAAAGTAACACTATAGTCAACTTTTTGCCACTTATCTCACAAGTCTGTCTTAACCCATCATCTCCCCACTTCCTCACATTCTTCAGACTGTGCACAACAGAATTGACAAAGTGACAAAGAATGTGGCAAATTATTTTTCTTCAATAGGTTTCTGTTTGTTTCCTTTGTTTTTCTTGAGGACAGAACTGCAGGCCTCCAAGAAGTTCATATAGACCGTTCCTGCTCTTCCTGACATGGTTGTCAGCATTAAAATACTGTTGTTTAAATATTTTTCTTACTTCCATATGGAATACATAAAAAGTCCAACCGCCCAATAGACTAATGGTCTCATTCACCCTTCAGAGTATCTGCAGCTTTAGACATCTGTTAAAAATCTGGATGGAAGTAGAAACATTACAGAAATAGTTTCTAAGACTGAGTGCCCCTCTAGTAGAGGTAGAATTACCTTTGAGCAAAGAAAGGGAAATCAGTGGCTTTACAGCAGGATCGCTTCTACCCCTCTATAAACCTGAAAAGCTACTTTGGAAACATCCTAAATGGAAGCTCTGTTGGCTGGCAGGGGCACAAAAACTTAGATTGATTTGATAAGTCCCTTTTCAACAACCCATGGGATCGATAGATCTTGTGCAGTCCCCATGAGACTCCAGGACGTACTCCTTTCATCCCTTCTGCTTCCCAGCTACATGCTTGCTGAGCTCCCTGGCAATGTGAATTGTGGTGGAAATCTTTAGGAAATCTTTATATTATAATGTCAAAGGAGTTAGACGATTTCTCCATCCCTCCTTATTTAATTATTTCTATCTCCAAACATCATTAGTTTTTAATAATGATCAGCTAAATCTGCAGCTCACGCTTCTATCTCTTCCTTCCCAATGGCTCACTGAAAGCTTTTGCTACAGAGCAGCTGAGTTCAAGACTGATGTAAAATTTGTTCTTTTATTCTTTATAGTCTTTGTTCTATTAATTAAGGGGAAATTAAACCAGCCAGAGACCTATTATTCTCAGATTTAGTTAAATCAAGGTAACATTCAACAAGAGTATGCACATTTTACTTACTGCTTTTCAAATCTTGTGTACAATTTGGTTTAGTATTTATCTTCTTGAAAGGATATATTTTTATCTTTGAATCAGGGCTTACAAACTAATTCAGAGCAACAGCTTTCAGCTAAGAGCATAGTTACAAGAAAGCTTCATGATGGAGAATTTGGTTAAGATAGTAGAAAGCCCAAAGGAATAACACTAGAAATCATAAAGTGACCCCCTAGCTCATTATAACAATAGAGGTCAAGAAGAATTTTACCAGCTTTCAGCAGAGATCTCCCTCATGCTCCCAGGCTCCCTCATGTGTATTACCATTTACCCACTCCAAATCTCCAATACAGAGGAACCCAATTTAAGAATGAGCTGAATGAGTAGCCCAGAGAGCATCAACATGCAAGAAGGACTATTTAATCAGAGGATTGTCACCTTTGCCAAAGCAAGACACTGCAAAAGCTCACCCCAAGTGGGAACGCTGCTGGCACAGCGACACACTTCCCACAGCTCCCCAAGGCATGCTCAATTGCTTGTCTTGAAACCATCAGTTCGTCCCTGAAAAGGAGACAGCCATACTGGGTCCAGTAGACTGTAGCTCTTGCAGGCAGTAATGCCAGACACCACTTTTATTGAACAACACCCAAGCCTGCGTGGAGGGGACAGTGCCCCCCGGGTCTCCTCAACACTCTAGTATGACCAGTAGAGGAGAGGGCTTCATGATCTGCCTGTACACGACACTCATGACATTTCTTTGATCACCATGGCCAACTTGTGGCTGACACTTCCTCTCCTCTCCTGTCAGGGGTACATGAATAAAATTGTTTCTCTGCAGCATACAGGACCTGTATTAGATCACACAGATGGCTTGTTTTAAGCTAGCAACTTGCTTGTTCTGAAGGCAATGAGATGGGTACTTTTACAAACAAAGAACAAGTTCTCTTTGGCAGAGATATTTAGCAGATTATAAAAGCAATCATACAAACAGCTCAAATTAAAGAACTGTGCTTTTTTGTTGTTTTTAATTTGGGTTTTATAGAATCCATTAAAAATGCCTGTAGTGCAACCTCACGCCTCCTCCCAATCTTATTTTAGCCACCAACAAAACTGGGCAAACTTTTAGAAAGAGATAAATGCCTTTCCAGTTTTCACACATGCTCACATCACTCTCTGAAATTTAAAGTCTGAACACCTTCATGATACAGCTGCTGGTTTATACTTTTTCTCTTCTTCCAAAGCACTTCTCAGTGTTACTAACCTACTTGGTTTGATCACTTGTGGGAGAAAATCCATGCCTCAGCTTCATTACACATTCTGTAGAGGAGCATCACAAGTTGTTTGCGGCATATTTTTATTAGTTGAGGTCAGTAAGCATTTCCCAGCTAGAGGTATAGGAGTTGGACTGTCATCTGCAGACACAGACAAATAGCAAAGGTTAAATATATACAGAAGACTATGCCAAAAATTAGCAATATAGTCACCAAGGGGTTTAGAACTGTTATATTAAAAAATTAATTTCTCTTCTTCTGAGTGTCCAGATGAGCAGAACAGGAATCAAACCAATTCCACTGGGTACAAGCCCAGATCCATGCTTCTTTCCATCCTTCTTCCATCCAGGCAATTAAACTCTACCAACCTTTTTGCAGGCATATAGTTTCTTTTCTACATTTTTTCTTGCTGTACTAACTACTGATTTTCTGCAAGCAAATACTTTCTCCTGCTACCTACCAACTACCTGCCAGTGCAGGTGGAAAAGCAGCAGAGTCATAAGACTGGTTTTTCCTATGTTTGTGATGGAGGTAACTAAGGGAAACACTGAATTTCCTGCACAGACCATGCAACAAGTCTCCCTACAAGGCCAAAATCAGAGGAACTATCAATCCAACACCACTCCTATTTTTTAATGTCTCTGTTATCTGCCTTTGAACATGTATTTCTAAAAAAACCCAAACCCTAAACTAGCTGGTCACAACAGACATAGCCTGCATGAGTATTCAGTAAACCACATATATACTGGACTTCTGAAGAAATAGCAAGCAAAGCCTGACCAAACTGGTTGCTCTTCAATCTCCTTTCCCACATTAATTTTCTTAAATAGAATCACAGAATCATAGAACGGTTTGGGTTGGAAGGGACCTTAAAGATCACCTAGTTTCAAACCCCCTGCCATGAGCAGGGACACCCCCAACTAGATCAGGTTGCTCAAAGCCTCATCAAAAGTGGTAGCTGATATGTTTCGGCCAGCGTAGTACAGCCTCAGCTGGCTGTGAGGAGTCCTTCCTGGCACAACAAATTCCAACCACAACTAGTCTGTCACTTCCAAGAAATAATACCTACAAGACAACACCAAACACAGAAATTACGGGGAATGGTTATGGGAACAATGAAGGGTAAATCTTTTCCCTACCAGCTGAGATGGACAAGGGTCTTCAGCACTTAACTGCCCTATCTTAAGACCAACAAGGTGTGCAAGAATATAAACTAATCCCTATCAAACAATATTCCCACTATTAGCTAGGTCAGTTTTGGTTTTACACTAAGAATCTGCAACTGTAAAAGCTATCACATCTGAAAACACACCACCTTCAGGCTGGAAATCTGGAATCTCTTATGGAGGAGATTCATGGTGTTTGCTTCCTCTAGCTTTGAGCCATACTTTCCAGCGTTCATACTTCCCCAATTCCTCAAACTTGAAAACAATATTAACTGTGCCATACATTAAGATAGTCTACTGTGCCCATTCCAGAAAAATAAAAATGACATGTTTGATTTAGTAATTATTTTTTTCTTGACTGCTCAGCTGGGGCAACAGTTATACTGCGTTCATTCACTCTTCTGAGAAAATATACCTGTTCATTAGCACTTCCCCCTTTTCACAGACATACATTGTGCTGTCAGACTACACAATTGGACAAACAGATTATTATGTACATTAAATTTAATTTCTCATTTAAAACATTTTTTAGTGTATTGATCTTGTTTCTTACAAGGTGCCCACATCTTTATGTGTCAAAGCTGTTCCTTAGGTTTTTAAAAAGTTATGACAGACTAATGAGGCAGTAGAAAATAACATTTTTGTAAGGACAACAGCAACTTCTTGCATAAATATATTACAGGAAGAAAGGAGCCAGGAACTTACAAGTGCATAGAAAGGCACATAAAATTGACTGCTACTACAATGAGTTTTAGTCATGTTTTTAGCTGTTCTTCAGGATTGTCATGGAATATAGTCTCTCATAAAGAAAATTCCTAACCACAACTTTGAAGTAACCGAAAGAAAAAAACAGTACAAACCAAGAGTAAACACAATATTTCAGACACCATTTGTATAATAAGGATATTTACCATTATCCTCCTTTCCTTTTGTAATGCTGCACAAATACAACAATTTTAAAAAAACCCAAACAAACAAACAAAAAAAAAACCTCTGTTTCTCTTCCCCAGTGCCACTGCAAATGAGGGTGGTGAGATGAGGTTTGTACTGAATTCTATACAGGTATTCCCAAGATGTCTCCATTGTACATTTGAACACATTGCTAGTGGTTCAAAATCTGGGTATTACTTTGAAACTAAATGTTAGTACAAAATAGCATCTGCTATTGTGCCCATTTTCATCAAATTTCATGTCCATTATGATTTATTACAAAATGAATTGCTATGTTTGCTGTTTGGAAAATCACAGGTAAGTCACACAGCTGTGAACTCATCTGGATCATAAAAGGGTAAAATAACAAATCAGACAGCAAGAGCAGTTCAGTCATCACAGACAGTTGTAAGCATAAATGGGAGTCTTTTACAGATAAACTCAGGAGAGAAAGTTTAGCTGCATAGGACTACATTGCAAACAAGAATCTTCACTTTCTTTCATAAAAAGTTGAGTCTATGTATCAGATGTGTGATCCAGAAATATTTAAATGTGCAGCATATTAGTCTGACAGCAGCAAAGACTTGCATGAGGAAAGAAGTAATACTGGTGATAGAGCTGATTTTCTAATGCTACCAAACAGCAGTGCTTAGCAGTCAACACAGTATTCTTTTCACTTGTTCATATTTGATAGAAAAAATATAATGCAGCTAAGGCAAGGTAGAGAAACAATGTTTTAACTAACCTGTCACTTTTATAAACAAAACCTTAGTGCAGCTAAAATTTTCGACATTTCCTGCAAATACATCATACATCTCAGACACTTAGATTAAAGTGCTTGACTTTATGTTCTCATGCAACCATATTACACTGATATGATTCATCTACATGTATTAAGACAAGTACCTATAGCATTGCAACCTGGAGCTGAATCCACAACTGCTTCACTGGCATGGCAAGAGCGTAAAATGTGACTGATGCAGTGTTGTTTCATTTCCAACTTCCATTTCTGAAGTTCCTCAAGAGACTGTCAAATCTAATTCTGTAAGATAGAAAGAAAAATAAAGCACATTACTATGGAAATTAACATACTATCAAAACCTCAAGAGTATGACTCTCAAATACCCTCAGATATAGTTACCACATCAGATTAAATTAGTAATGATAGGGGAATGGAAAAAATGAAGTGAAGGAAAGAGAAATTTTTAAAAATTATCAATATTTTCTACCTCTTTCATCTCTTGTTGATTTGCCCCTTTTTTCTTACAATACTCTGTTCCTTTGAATTAGAATTAACAGGTCTGTAGGAGATTGTTATTTATTGTGTTTAGTGAGTGGTTCCATGCTCAGCCTTATAAAAGATGGGGCTGGTAACTGTTTCACTTATGGTTGTAAATGGATCAAATAGAACCCAACAACCACATTTTTAACCACAACTTTAATAGAGTAAGTTTTGCCTAATTCACTTCAGTATTCACTTCAAAGTAAACATTCATTTTCTGGTACCAGAAAACATTTGTAGTAAAGGCTGCCTACTTATTGCTACTTTATTTTGTACCAGTTGTATAATGCTCTCAAGAGCTCTTGAATTTTTATACCTAGTTTGATTTACAGCATTCTTTGACATAGAAGAGAGTGCTTACTTGAGGTAACATTTGAGTCATCATCCAAATTCCTTCATAGAATTTACTCAGGACTGTAGTACAAAAATAAGCACATCCCCTCTTATTCAGTAATAAATACCCAGCCTCCACTTGACAGCTTGGGCAAAGTGTACCATTCTCTCAGATGTCATCTCTGCAGTGGTGTATCATCATGTGGAAATGCAGTGAGTGAATGACTTGTATAGATCATGCACCAAATCCATTGGCAGGTGGGCAGATTGTTGCTAATAGCCAGTGGACTTTTTTTGGACTGAGAAAAGTGGCATTTTGCTACTGCTGGTAACAGCTCACATGGCTTGTGATGCTGCTATAGCTGAAGAATGTCCCTGAATTTTAAATAATGAAGCAGACTGCTCTGCATTACACGAGCCTCATTAGCTACACACAATGACTTTGTGAGGGGGATTGTTGAGGACTGTGTCAAGGACTGTCTAGCAAGGAACTATAATTTCAGTGTCTCAAGTACTCTTGTAATTCTCCTCACAGTAATATCTGAGTGCCACAAATCTTTTACTTTGTTTATTTATCTTCAGAATCTTCTGGGAATAAATGGGAAATACAGGAAGTGAAGTAGAACATGACTGATCTGAATTTGCTCATGTGCTCAGAAGTACCTTTGGATATCTGAGATCATGTACTTCACCCTAGGTTGCACTGAAGGCTTTTGGTAAAGCAAGAAATTGAAGCTGGGTATCGTGAATCCAGCTTTGCCTTCTAGCAGTCATTCCTCTCTCTGAAAATAAAAACTACTAGAACCCAAAGATTCAAATAATAGTTCAGGTGCAAAAAGAAAAAAAGGGAAAAATTGCAAAAATGGATTTATACAGAAACATGGGATCACACAGGCTTTCTACCTCATCTTCTTTGACCAAATTGTGTTCATAAAGAATCTACATGGGACAACTCACACAAACAGAATACACTACACATCTGCTGAAATCTGTATTAGAAACTTTGTCTTATCAGGGACTTCAGTGCGACATGCAAAGCACATATATTTAGCTTTAACACAAAAAATATCAAAAAAACCCCAACAATCTTTAAACCTATCAAATACAATGCCTCAGATTTAAATACAGCCTATACATCAGAAATGTGTGGCAGGCTATTTGCAAAAACACCCTATCTTCAGACTTGGACCATTACAGATCTGGTCCAGGTGTCACACAAGATGGCAAGAAATTCCTATTAACTTGAATGACACAATAGGAATCCTTCAAATTGCAAAGGCTCAATCTTAGACTGCAGTCAAATATTTAAATGTATAAATCAGGAGTGAGGACAGAGGGTACAACTAAGCCCAGGATCTAGACCTAAATACTGCTCATTGGAACTATCCTGCAACATACTGTAATCTTACTACTCACTTAACTACAAACTCCTTCACTACAATGATCATTTTGCTCCATGGTTCATTAATATGGGTCAGATAATGCAAACTAATCTAACATTCACATTTTCAGATAAGTATCTAGGATATGTGAAAGAGGTCGTCATTTGGACTATCCACTTCCATCGATTAAAGAGGTGTCTAAAGAACTCAAGCTAAATAGATTACTATTTTGGAGAGCCAAAGTGAGGCTGTTGCACACACTGGTGGAGATGTTCATATTTTCATGTTTTCACAAACAGGCATCACTCTCAAACTAACAAGGCAAAGAGCCTCAACACATTTTCACAGAAAAACCTAGAGTTGGTTTCTGAAGGAATGCAACAACATATAAATACGTTAATAAGGGCTCCATTATACAGAGAGATATATTCTACCTATGAAAGGTTAACACAAAAATGTGCTATGTCACACTGCCACTGGTATTTTTCTCCTTGTATTGAATATTTATTCTATAGGTATACTATAAACACCACAACTCAAATTATTTGAATGTAAATAGATTTATAGTAAAACAAGAAAGTTACTATATCTGAATCAAATTTTGTATACATTTACATTCTGGTTGGCACAGCCATTAGCAAACATTATTCTGAATTATTTAAGGCAATCCTTCTCTGAGTCACGAACATTTAAAACTTATTAGTATGTATTAGAATTTTAATGCAAAGTTTGTCTATCTGCATAGCCTATAAAAATGTTTTGTTCTGTGCTGTTTTATATGAAATTGACTTCAATTTGCTTCCAAATGCAGTGCTTCCATCTCTCACTAATTTTATATGCCAAAATTTTATTTGAATAAATGATAAGTGAGGAATGGAAATTAACTTAAACCTGTCTATCAACTAGATTATGTTAGAGTTCTTGGTCTCTTCTTGTCTTACTGTTATGGCTATAATATGTTTTTTGAAAAGAACATGAATGTGCTCAGTGATTCATGAAACACTCCTTTCAGGCTCAGAAATCCGTGCCCTGTGCAGCTGTAAGTACAGCATGGAAACAGCTATCTATCAAGATATTTTTGTTCTTGTAAGGTATTTTTGTTCTTGTGTTGGCCCTGCTGCTGTGACTCTGGGTATGCTTCAATATCTTGAGCCACGTAATATGCATGTAACTACCTTGAAAAGTACTTTCAGTTCCACAAACAAAAAATTACTACATCAGAATGAACATTAGTATTTGTCATTCCTTCACATGAATCAGTCTGTCTAAAAGATCCTTACTCTTCACTGGCACCATTTTGATAGTGGGCTGCAGAGGATATAATAATGGGATAATACTACTTGAGATTCAGGCTATAAAGGACTTGATGCTGGAGGCAGAACATTGCTCCTCATAAAAACATTGGAGTAAATGATTTAAAAAGAACAATAATTACAGTGGTATAATTTGTTTTCATTGATTTAAACAACTTCCTGTCAAAGCAAATTTCTTGTAACGGCTCCCACAAAGCACTCTATCCCTTTTCCAGACATATAAACCATAAGCACTTGGCACAGCTCATAAACAGCAGTAGTAGGGTTAAAGGATTCCTGTCTAGTCCTTTGCAGGCAAGTTTTAATTCATTCTACTGAGCATCTGAGTAATAGCAGCAACATATTTTAATAATTTATGTGTTTGCACGTGGCTCTATGCAACCCTGTTTTAGTTCAGTTCCTTACTCCTAAAAATATGCAATTGTCTCCTGTTTAGTATTTGACTTATCCCCAGAATGGTTATGTTTATTTTTCTCCTGAAAAATTAAGAGTGGGGGTTTTTTTATTAATTCCTTTTAAACTTTGCTCTTTCAGAAACATAATCTGACAAGAGAGTTTTGTACATTTGTATCATGTTCATCTTTTAGTTCTCCAGACTCAGTGTTTGACAGTTGGATCATTCTTATCCAGAGAAACACTCTGAAAATGCAGACACTGTCTGGCGCCAGGTGCACTGCGGTTACTGAATCCCAGAATCACTGGGGTGGCACACAAGACGTTCAATTATTCTAGTGTGATCTCTTGCTGTTCTTGGATTCCAGTTGGAAAGTCTAGCAGGCTTCTTTGAGCAACACTCACACACTGCTTTCTTACTTAAACATCTTTCTTTTTCCTAGTCTTTGAAATAAGCTGGAAAAAATCCATCACATACAATTATTAACAATTAAGAATATAGCCAGGAACTGCAGGCTTATAGCGAAAAGAAAATGAAAGGGAAAGGGAAAGGGAAAGGGAAAGGGAAAGGGAAAGGAAATAGTTTCTGGTTTGTCTATTTTTAAAATAACAATACAGAATAATGGCCCACATCACCAGCAGTTAATCAGGATGTTTTGTTCTTTTACTGTCACTGGCATTTTAGTGATTTATTTATAGCAAATACCAAAAAGTGTTTGTCTAGCAAGACCCAAGCAGTTCTTAATCAGAGCCACTGTGCTTTCAGGTTCCTCAGACACTTAGAATTCAGCTTTCTAAAGAGAAAGTCTGAGTAAAATATGTCCCACTGAATGCGTGTTGACTCTGTTCATCACCAAGCTGCTAGCTCGTACCTGTTGAACATTCAGTGTACCTCAACAGATAGCAGTTATGAATATATTCCAAAAAGAATATGTTTCCATGAAATAAACATTAGAATTCCCGTAGGTAGAAAGCTCAAATGTCAGAAAAGTTTGATGCACCTCTGCCACCTCTACTTATGGATGCACCACACCCACCATCAGTTTCTCAGGAAAAAAAAAAAAAGCTGCTTATCTTTACTGATGTAAAATTCAGCAGTGTAGCTTGCCAAGTGGTGACCTCTTGTGCATCTTCAGAGATCAGCTATCTGCAAAAGTATAAATTGTTCCAGACCAAGTTAACTTCAGCACAAGAGCAGCCTGATCTCATACTGCTTAGTTCTGGAGTCATTCCCACAAAATCAGTGGCACATGCAAGATCAGAATTAGAAGCTCCTTTCTTACAAGGAGAAAATACAATGAATTTTCCAAATTTTAAATGAAAACTATAATTGATATTAATACAAATGGAAAAATCACTGATTTTCAAAAATGCTTCTACAAAGCAAAAGCTGTTGTTTCATTAAAGAGCCCTTTCTTCACACGGCAGTTCTTGCCCCACAGACTGCAGTGCTCCTATTGACTAATATTGATACAGCTACAGCTAGGGGAAGAGTGGACAGAAAACCCTCCTCCTGGAGTGGATGTGGTAAAGCCAGAGGGTAATTTGGACCATGGAACTTTTGCAAACAGATTATTTCCTTCTGTCATAAACAAATATGAAATAAATGATGAAATAAAAATAATTTGCAACTTTTGTTATTTTTGGCATGTCTATGAATACTCAGTTGGTAACCCAGGAGACAGATGTCCGTTAAATTCATGCAGATGATACAAGGCAAGTAGTGACAATCTATGCTTTCCACACAACCCCATGAAACTATGGCTCCAGACCTCTTCAGGGACCCTTTCAGTCCTCACATATCTGAGGCCTGGGGTTACAAGCAGGTACAACAAAAAGAACCAGTTGCGCAGGGCTGGAGATGCCAACTGCCATGCAAAGACCTAATTTCACATGGGGACTAAGCAGCCAGCAGAAGGCACAGCAACAGAGCACAGCCCACACTCAAAAGGGTCATAATTTAGTTGCTTGTTGCCAGAGATTTTTGTTAGTCAGTTGCTTGTTTCGTCAAGAAGACAAACTTGTTAAAATGAACTGTTGATTTATTTGTTTCAGCTTTTTGAAAGGAACAGGCTTTTCATTTGAGAAAGAGAGACTGTGAAGTATATGCAAAGGTCTGCAAAATTCAGCTTTTGCCCTGAGAATGATTAATCTTATGCAGCTGTTCTCCTAGAGTATTTTCAAATGTGTTCAGTAAACCTTAAAGATTTGTTACAGAGTGGTGACAGAATTATTTTGCTTGACTAACTTCACATTTTCATGAACTGTGAAAGCTTAAACTTTGAGAGAAGATAGTTTATACTGATTTGGATGATTAATAGGCAAGAAAGTTTTAAATGGAAAGCACCACCAGCACTATAAGACACTAAAAACCACTACTCTGTTACTCACTCATCTCTGTTATTTACTCCTACCTCAAGAAGCTTATTTTCCAAGGACTGCTGCACACTGCTCACTGTTCTCAGGACCTGTGCATTTCCTATCTCATAGGTGCAAAGTTGGGCTTTTTTACAGCTGTTCATGACACATGAGAGAAGGTAAAGGAAAAAGTTTGAACTAACACACATTTTCTTGATTTTAATTCAATCCTTTTCAGCTTAGTTTAAGTCCATCTTCCTGATTTTCAGTCGTGTTCCTCCCAAAACAATTTCTAGATGTTTTCAATTAATTTATCACACTTGCTTCAGATGTTTCCTTCTGCTAAGCTAGGCCCCAATACAAGAGACCATTTAATTGTCTTTAAATTTAAACATGCTCTTAAGCTTTATGAAAATCAATTTGTCATGGAAGCAATATTAACAGTCCTTATTCAGAAATGGACATAAACCCTTCTTTCAACTGTTTCATCACTTGGGATGTCTTTCTGAATCAGTATTTCCATGTTATGGTGTGACATTTTCAAGAGCACTCAAGTAATTTAGCAGACTAAGTGTTGTTCACATGCAGGTTGGCATTTTTGAAAAATTATGCTGTTGCTGAATGAGGATGGATTTGGAGATGGTTTTGAAAAGCTTTTGCTGAATTGCAGCCTTATTCAGTTCATTTGTTTCAGCATAGAAATATGTAGTCCAAGCTTTTTATTTAATTCCAGCTCTCACATTTCTGTTAGTAACCACCATAAACCATCTGCTTCCACCTGCTTCATCCCTTCCTTCCAAAACATAAACCTTCAGTTTATCCCTGAAGAATATTGCCTAGTGGGGGATAAAAAAAGAAGTACTTCTTTTAAACATTCCTTTAACTTGATGTCTTGGGACTGGGCTTCATTCTAACTGCTGAACATCACAGCCTCTCACTGATAATATCCTTCCTGTTGTGATGCAGCCAGCACTGCATGGCAGCAGCCCAAAGCAGTTCTAGCGTACACCACTGCGAAGTGCTGCCTCCTCTATTCTGTACTCTGCACCTCTGCCAGGATACTCCAGTGTACCACCCCTTCTTCTTCTTCATCACCCTTTCTACTCATGACCTGTAAATAAGGCTAATAAGATGAATTTTTTTTATAACAAACTGTATTCTTTTCCAGGTCAGAGTCAGTGGTCGCTGTTCTTCACATCCATCACTTTTACTATGCTTTGCCAAACATTTCTCTCCTTTTAGAAAGGAGATAAATTTACCTTATTTTTGTGCTGCTTTCCTTGCCTCAGATGCTTCTAGCTGTCAGGACACAGGCAGAAAGTTACCTTTTGATTTCACTCCAAATATCTGTTGATTGAGCCTTTCACATCCCTACCCTGAAACCTCCATCAACAAAATGCAGCCAGTAAAGGATGTGTAGTGAGAAGGAAGCACTCAAACTGCCCCTTTAGCTCTGGAGAGAACAGTTTTGACATTACTGCACCTTTTATCATAGAGATTAAACTTTCTCATCTCCAAGCATCTATTAAATTTTCCTAATTGAAAAATACCATCAAAATGTAGGTTCTGGCACAATTCACTGGTGACTATGCGTGCTGTACGCTCTACTCTTGTGCCAGTCTGATGAGCCTCCTGCACTCACAAGTCCTTATTGTTACAAGTATCCGTAACTACAGGAACATTTTATAACAACATATGTTTGATATCCAAATTATCTACCTAATAATCTATATGCTGGAAGATGTGTCCACTATTATGCAAAGACTGGAAAATTATTTTGTGAGATGTAGATAATCAAAGAACAGGAATTCAAGTGACAAAATGCAGCTGCCTCAATAAGCTTAGAGCTTTAAAAATAATCCTGGAAAAGTACACAGACAGGTCCCACTAATCTCTTCACTCATCCCCAGAAAAGGATGATCAGTGCCTCATTTGTGATTTTTCCCTTAAAATTGAATTGTTACGTCTGTTTTGCAGCATCCTATGAAAAAGTCTATTACATACCAAATGAACATGGAAGATGAAATTGATCTGGAAAACACATAGGAACAAAATTTTCCATATGGTTAGTCAATCAAAACCATTCACCATTTTGCAATGCGTTTAGTCAAAAAATTAAAACAATTCAGAAAGCATTAAAACTGAAACATTTAGATTATCTGTAAAATAATACTGAGCATTCAAATCTATTAAGTTCTCTAAATGAAACTAGAATACTTTTAAATTCTGAAATATCACAATTCTAAACTACACTATTAAATTTTTGGACATAAAAAATGTTTTATTTCCCCTCCAAACACCTTTCTTTTTCATTTCATTGGAATGACGTCATGCTAGGATGAGCTGCCCTCTAGATGTTCCTCTTTCTTTTCTGGCCCTTTGTCCTGATCCAATGTCGGGATCATTTAAA
>NW_010339389.1:0-794 GCF_000700745.2 Antrostomus carolinensis | reverse complement strand
TGATGGTGTTCCATATCAGTGATCGTGTTCCATACCAGTTATGGTGTTCCATACCATGTGATACCATACACCCAAACAAGTGTGGAAGGTGAAAAGTTCATAGTGATGAAGGGTGCTAATAAACTCTGTGACGACCACCAGGAGGCAGTGCGCAAGCACAAATGGGAGGGAACTTATGTTAACAATTTCTCAGAACTAATTAGCCTAACCCAACCTAAATTTAGTGAATATGTATGTATGTGTACTTTAAATAGTGCCTTTGTAAAGGGATCGAGGCACACAGGGCTTTTGGAATGATCCACCCTGTTGCCCGCGGGCAAATAGAACATACCTGCTTTATAACTCTGCAAGTTGTAAGGTTTGCTTCCGTGAATCAGTACAGAAAAAGAAATACACAAAAAAGTCAGCTCGCTCGGCAAAGGAGGAAAGTGAACCAGGACCAAGTGAAAGACACAAACCCTCAGCCTCTGGAGGTGACCTCTGTCAGGTGTGAGGGAAAGACACCCCCTCAAAGACAATGTGACATATCACCCAGCTAAGTGGACCACCATGGAGAAAGGTATCCAGTATTTGAGGGAATTAGCTGTGCTGGACGTGATTTCTAATGATTCAGGTAATGAACAGTTTCCCACGGACCCAGATGAAGTCCAGTGCACACGATCCATGCGGTGGAAGTTTTTACAGAGTGCACCATCATCATACGCCAACTCATTGACAATAATGTCCTGGAGAGAAGATGAGAGACGAATGGTGGATGAGTTAACTGGTCAACTTGGGCAAGACGAAGGAAGCCT
>NW_010339388.1:30664-46375 GCF_000700745.2 Antrostomus carolinensis | reverse complement strand
TGATTCTTGCAGCAGCCTCGCAGTACGTGTTCTTTGGGGAGCTGAGCACTACAGTTGCTCGCTGTGGCAAGGCTTTATTTTAGTCAGAATCTTGACACAAATTGTCCATAGTTTTCAGAAAAGCAACTAGACTAAAAGGAGAAAATCCTCCCTTCTTCCAGGTGTTAAAAAAAAAAAAAAATCCTTCCAGTCTGTTTGTTTTATTCACATTAAAACTGAATCAAAAAAATGTGTATTTTTAAAATAAAGCGGTTGTTGGTCAGATCTCCTGGGTGAAACAGAGTAAAAAACACATCTTCCTGTCCACTGTGTCTTTCTAGGGGCCTATCCTGTGTGCTGCTCATTAGCCCAGTTACTTTTAGGGTTGAACAAAATTCCAACTTTTTGGGAGTGCCTAGAAGAGTGTTCTTTCCATTGCCTCTGACATTTTGCCATATGAATGCTTCTACTGTAAGGCAGCTTCCAGTTGCTCCCAGCTATCTGCCAGTCTTCACTGGTGCTGCAGACTCCTTGCTTGTTTGTTTTCACTGCTTGTGCAGAAGAAAGCTCTCCTTTCCGAGGATGCTCAGTGCTTCCAGAGGAGAAGACCAGAAGTTTGTGTCTGTCTCACAGTGGGCAGAATACAGTGCTCCAACACTTCTTTGGTTCTCAGACTTACTGTTCAAAAAGCCAGCAAATGCAACCATCAAATAGAAAGTATAAAGCTGAGAGCTAAACAAACACACTGTGTCCACCACAGCAACCAGTGTGCAAATTCATTCCCATGTTCTTAAACCCATGTGTAATTAGTAATTAAGATTTATGCAGGTACTTCTCTGAGTTAGAGCCAAAGTCATCAGCCACAGGAGCTGTTGGCATCCAAAAAAGCTGGAGCCAATAATGAGCTCAGTTGCTTGTTACAACTGAAATTAGTGATTCCATCCACTGCAGTGTAAAAATAAAACAACTTAAATCATCCTGAACAGCAAAATAGTTTGGGTGTGTAGGAAAAATTACTTTCTTTAATGCAACTGAAACGAAGTCTGAGCTGGACGTGTTCTTGGTCACTTTAATACTACTTTTATTTACTCTGAGTGAGAATACAGACTGAAGAACCAGTAAAGTTGTAAACTGCATTGCGTACCTGTAAATCACTGAGGACACCTTTAAAACAAAAAAAGTAAAGCTGATCAGTAGGTGTTGATTGTGGTGGTGTATTGCACAGTGCGGGCTCTTCTTTCATGAAAGATATGAGTGGTTGGCTCACACATGGCTTGTGTGCCTACTCTGCCATGAGGGAGTTGTCCATGTGAACTTTAACCTGAGCCTTTGAAAATTTCTACCTTGATGTATGTGTTGAACCTGTCATGTGCATGACGGGAAGCAGGAGCTAGATGAGAGAAATCAGAGTTCCAAAGAAAATCTGATGAGTTTTTGGAGCTCTGGGTAAGACAGATTGGCTGAGAAGACTATCTGTCTGCCCTGTCGTGAGGCAAAGATTAAAGAGGAGAGTTGTTTTATGCTGTTTAAACAACCTGTGCTACTGGCCTGAAACCAAGTGCAGTAGAGAGGCCTGAGTGAGACTGACAGAGACCTGAACAGAGAAGTATCTGTAGGTTGGGTGGACAGAGGAAGTGCTCTGTGTTGACTCTCCTTCTTTCCCTTGCTCCTTGACAGTTCAGTCACCTGGCCGTCTGGGGAAGCATGCTGCTCTGGTTGGTGTTCTTCGGTGTCTACTCGGCCATCTGGCCCACGTTTCCCATCGCACCAGACATGCTGGGGCAGGTCAGTATGAACGCTTGGCTGCATGGTGAGCTGCTTAGCACAGCACCCCACTGTCACCAGCGCTGCTGTGCGCTGCTTCCTGAACGCTCACATAATGCCTGGAAAGAAATTGTGCTCTAGTAAGAGCGCTTGTACTTAATTTTAACCTTTTTTTAATCCCTGCATTTATTTAGCTTAATCTCCTCATTAGAAGGGCTCTTTTTCTCCCCAAAAGTGACATCATACGTGATTATATGCACCGTGGGTACTGTGTGACAATTCTCAGTTCACTTGGATAGCCATGAGACTGGCTCTTTCATTAGTGCTTTCCTGGTAAGACTTTATGGGTTTGACAAAATGCCAGGTAGGAATCTAGTTTAATTGTTTTGGGGTTTTGTTTTTTTTCGTCATGTGTTCTTTCTCTTGCATATATTTTGCTTTCGTATTGTTCCTTTTTTCCTACATTTGTTTAAAATAAGCCAGAACTTAGTTGACAATAGGATGAGATGGTCAGAAGCAGAAGGGAAGCTGATATGTTACTGGTCCCTTTATATACTAGAGGAATTTTGGATTTGTTCCTTCAGTGTCAGCTGAGTTCCAGGTGGGGAAATTTTCCCTTCAGTGTCATTATTTCCACCTGTGGTTAGAAGATTTAGTCGTGAGCCTGTCAAAATCACTCAAGCCTTGTGCATATTTAAAATAGGGGTTTACCATGAACAATGAAGGACTTAATGAATGTATTGTAAAAAGTTATTCTATAGAAGTGGAACTGCTGTCAAAATGACCAGAAAAAGGTAGTTTGCAATAAGTCTGGACAGTATATGCTGTTTATGATACAAAATAAAAGCAAACTACTAATTTTAACAAAGAATCTAGGCATATTTAAAACATCACTCTTCTGTACTAGAAAATAGTAATAAAAAAGCCAATTGTCAGCAAGCCCATTAGAGATTTTCAAGATTACTCTCATGTTTGTACTAAATAAGAGCAGTTAGGCATGATTTTGTTACTGTTCTGACCTAATACATATTTTGTTAACTTGTGCTAAAACACTGAGGATAATGGAGGCTGTGGTAGATTTTCATGGACAGCTCTTTACAGCAGAGTGACAACTGACAGGCTGGGATCAGCAAATAAGTGAGTAGCAGACAAAGTTTCAGTCCTCTGATAGTATTTCATGGTGATCTTTTGTGTGTTTCACAGAACATACAGCATCAGTAGCTCTAATTCATATTTTCATATCAAGCAGAAATTTGACTTGAGTATCACGCAGAGCCATGAACTACTTGTCCTCCATAACAGACTCGTAGTGGTGCCATGAACGTGTCAGCCTTCTAAAACATGAACAGTGAGGTGAGCTGCTCCTTCATACAGGAAGGGTCAGACTATCAGCTTTAGCTTGATGTTGCATTTTTTTTTTCCAGAAGTAGCTCCCATTTTTTTAATTGCAACTGCAACAAAATTCACATTGTGTTGGTCATCAACATTTGATCCGACATTTGATCCAACACAGGTCTCAGAAGAAAAGCTTTATGTTAATAAGGTTTTGGTTTTGCTTGAATATGCTTTTATAAAGTATTTCTATTTAAACTTTGATTTTATGCTCTGATTTTCTGACATTATGACTTGAGAAGTGGTGCTAATATCTTGCTGAGATGAAAATAATCTAATGTACCTTTTTTTAATGGAGAACATACTTACTTTGAGTGTCTGGTCCAGTATTTGTGGAGCTGTACCTGGGTCAGTAATCATCAAAGGCGTTAAGGATTGTTCATAGTTCTAGAAAGACGCTTCTTGAATACAAGCAGTCAGAAATAGTCTGTTGTATGGCTTTCAGTGTGTGTATGTCAAAACAAGACCATTCTATCACAGTTTTCTTGTATTTTTGAGAGAAGGAACAGCAGTGGAAGGGAGTGTATTTGTTTAAACAATCCTTTATCCTTTTGTAAAATCAAGGAAAGTTCCCAGAGTAAAGGGAACTTGCTTATGACTTGCATTAACTTACACAAAGTCTCCTGAATAATCAGTTGCTGTCATAAAACCAGCTCATGGTGAAATGAGCTGGGATCATGTTAGGCTCTAGTCAGTAAAATGAATTGCCTTGCTGCTTCCCAGACTTAAGCTATTTCTTTACTCCTGCTATCTTATTTTCTGTATTTACAAGTAATCAAGGTATCTTAAAAGCAAAATGAGACAATGAAAAACTTACTTTGTTTTGGTTTTAAATCTGGCTAGTTTGTTTATCTTCAGATAAATTGAACTCCAGAATATTTTAGATCGTCATATATGCAAATTCAATGACACCTGAAGGGAGCTGTTCCTAACTGTAATACTCATCTAGATCTGTGCCAGCCAGGACTTTGTGCCATCAGTAGAAGGCATAGGAGGTGCAAAATATTTTACTCCGTTGATTTATCGAATGTCAGCATGGAGCCTTGCAGACTTTCAAGTTTGTGAAAAGATGCTTTGTTTCTGCTGGGATTTATTAAACCATTTTCACTAAGTATTTCTTTCTCTTGCCCATTATATCTTGAGAATTCTCACAGGGAAAATAATACCATTTTTTTCCTCCTCGAGGGCAAAGGGAAGCAACTTAGCTTTTCTCTGCTGTCAGAGTCAACATATTTCTTTTGTTTCCATTACAGTATTCATAATAGAATAGATGTAATAAGACAAAGGTGTGATAAAAATCTCAATAGTCCTTAATAGAAGTTTTCCAATACTATCATAGCTGGTACTTTGGAAGTAAACTCTGGCTGTTTTGGGGGAACCTTTTCAGACACACAAATAATATTTTCCTTTAATATTATCAGAAGCAATAATGTACAACCCAGGAAGCCCTCTGATAGCTTTCTTGGCTTTCCTGAATATTTGGCTTTTTTTTAAGAGAAGTTCTTTGTCTATTTGCAGAGAACAGTGACGCTGAGAAAATTCAGTGCCTATTTTTTTTGTCTTGTCTTTGGAAACAGGATACTTGTATGGGAACTGGCTGGTTTTGAATGAGCACTTCTAGATGACAGCATTTTGTACAGTATGTAAATCCTTTCCCACCTTCCAGTAGTTATGACTTACCACCACAGATTGTTGGAAACAAGTAGATGTCTTAGTGCTGCTCATTTTGATACTCATTAATTAAGAGGTGGTACAGAAACTTGCTGCTCTGAGGATATGAGTTCCTTTTTAATTATCCTTTTCCTGAACTTTTGGGGCTTGTGGTTCATAACCCAGTGGTATTTTGTTGACCAGTACATTAGCCATAGTCTTGCCCTCAGGCAATCTTGGGTATTCTGTTTTCCTGGGGGATGGGGATTTGGTGCCCCAAAGGGAACAGTAGGCAGTAACATTTGTGCTCATTTCTTGCATATGTCATACATGTGGTGTGAGTGATATGCTGCTCATATGCTTTTCTTGCATGGATTTTTTCATAGGAATTGTAGCATACTTTAAGTTTATGGGAATAAAATTACACTGTATAGTATCAAAGTCTCTGTGCAGGTATTCCCACCCAGGCACATGCCTAGATACCTGCACCTGAAAGCATGTGTATGTATACATCCACAACCTCTTGCACAGAGGATGTTATATGTGTATGAAAGTGATCATGCTTTGAGTCTTGATCCAGACATTATCTGAGATGAAGAACAACATATACCTTCCTTCACTACCTACCCCCATGCTAAAATACTGTATTTTTAGTGTTTTAAGGGAGATTGGAGTGGCAGGGAAGGAGTGTTCTGATCACCCCTCTGAAGCATCTGTTACTGGCTGTGGATGAAGAAAAAGCTACTAGTGAGCTGTGGTGGGTTTTGTTTTTTGGTTTTGTGGTTTTTTTGGTTGGTGGGGTTTTGTGTTGGTTTTTTTCCCAATCTATTTCCATTGATTTAAATGCTTTGTTGGCTCTTTGCCTCATTAGTTGTTGTTACCATTAAGAAAACGTCTTTAGGATGATTAGTATCCGTCTCATTTTTTCATCTTGGAGAAGAGAGGGTAACAGGATCAGGGTTTTAATCTGGTTTTGAGAGGTCATACAGTGTGGTTAATCCGAAGTGCAGGTTAGTAATTTCTATGTTTTTATACTTCTGCTTTGTGTTGTATATGCCCGTATCTTAAAACTGGGGTTTAAGAATCTTTTTGGGTTTGGAACCCATTATTTTGATCTCAGGATGGCATTAGGAAGCCCTTTCTCATCTGAACCCTCCAGCTTCCTCATGGCTGGAGGTATTGAAGTTGGAGCTGCTGTACTTCCCAGTTAACTTTTGTACAACTGCAGTTGAGAGGAGATACAGCAAAATCACAATCCAAATAATTGTTACATCACCACCTCTGCTTCTGCATAGTGGGAACAGCTGTAATGGTAGGCTTGCTTTTTGTTTCCTAGTACTGCCCACATCATTGACAGAAGATAATTATTTTTTTTTCCTTCTAAACTGACAAATTCTTGCTAGGTTATTTGACTACTCACGTAAAGACCTTAAGGAAGCTGTGCATCAGCTTTACCTGGATTAATGGTGCTTTTTAAAAGATTCCAGTAATCGAGATCTCTGCTTGATCCCATGTAATGTGACAGTAGCAGGACTTACTCCTATTAATGGTTTGTCAAGAAAACATCTATCCCTTTTTTAGCAAAGCTTACCATTCTTCTCTGTGTATGCCATTAGCAGGATAGGTTCACATTAGCTACTGCACTAGGTCATTGGCTGTTGAGGGCAGGAGGTGATCTAGAGGGTCTGATGGACTCTGGTTGTATGGCCAGTTTGGTAGCTGACTTTCAGGCTGAAACTCTCTTAAATCTTGCTGATTCAGTTATTGCCAAAGTGTGTGAGAAACCTGCATGGTTTGGAAGACTTGGAAACAACACAAAAGGAAACCCAAAAATCCTGGAGGCAAAATAATAATAATTATTGTAACATAATAAACAGGTTTCACATTACTGCTCTTGCAAATCCACACTGAAATACTGACAGCTTAATGTACACTTTTGTGTTTTCCATAATATTTTTGCCTTTATCTCTGCATTTGATTTTTTTTTTTCCAGAGGTCTCAGTTGTTGTTCTTTCTGGCTTCTCATGTTTCTGCAGTTTGGTGCTAGTTAGAAAATTGGCTGTTCAGATTGTGGTTTGTTTGTCTGCAATCAGTTGCACATTACATTGTGGTGTCAGTGTTTTGGTCGGTGGAAATGCTTCATCCAGCTGTTAGGCAGAAATCACACTTTGCCTGCAGATTGAGGTCCTTAATGCCTGCTGATCTTGTTTGTTTTTATTATTATGCACAGCAGTCTCCATGGCACTTGATGTGGTTTTGGAACTTCTGCAGTTTTGGACTAGGCTCTGAGCAGACAAATTAGACTAATGAAGCATGCATATATTTTTAAGCATCTGTTGAAGGAGTGGGTTGGTTGTTTTTATGAGCCACACATGGCTTTCAGAAATGAATCTCTGGCTTTCAGAAATGAATCTTTCACTTTCAGATCCCTGGCGTTGTGTTGTTCTATGTCATACACCAAAAAGATGAAAAAAAATTGAGATAAATGAAATCAAATATTTTAATAACTTCTGAATGTTAAACTAGTAGATTAAACATTCTTACTTTCTGGAGGCTATCCCCCGAAACATGCCACTTCACCTGTTTGGCAACTCTACAGCAAATTTTTCCTGAATATTTCTTAAAGATAACCCAAATTTGTTTCCCTTTGGAAGTATTTTGTAAGGGCTTTAAAACAGGACTGTGTATGCAGCTGTGCCCAACCCTGTGCTGGCATTTCCTATATAGAGCCACATGAAAATAGGATTAAGCCCTGAGCATAGAAACTCATTCTGGTTTGGGAAAAGGCAGTGCAGAGCGAGGCAGTCAACTGGCCTCCACACTTCTCTGAAGTCTTCATGTGCCCACCTTCACCTTGGTCTTTATTCCTGCCCTGCAGAAGAACTGTGGTGGGCTGGCTGGTGTGTTAGATGGGGGAGCAGTAGGAAAGTGGGTGGAGATAAATGGTTACCTGCAGGTTGTACAGATGGTGCATAGGGTGTCAGCTGGTTTTTCTTCAGTATTGCAGTATAACCTGGACAATAGCCATGCTATCTGGCCAACCTCTGTTTGGAGATCAGGTAGCCTTAACAAGTTTAAATGCTGTTCAGTGGCTTAAATAGAAATACAGCGCGCACACAGAAAGAACATTTACACGTCTGTGTAATTGGCAGATTATCCAGATTTATTGGTTTTGGAGTGGGGTATAGTGTTGTCCAGGAACAAGCTCCTTCACTCAGGGTGGAATTATCATTCCATGGTAATGAACTGTGCTTCAAAAATTTCCATCTTCTTTCAATTTGGAGTCCAGGGTTGCTCGATGTCCTTCAAAACTAAACTTACCCAAATCACTTTCATATATTTAAAAGTAGTGAAGCCTTGTTGCATGCTCATGGAAAGATGTTTGGAAGATATCCTATTCAGTATTTTCTTAATTAGAAACAGCTGGCTTTTAAATTTAGAAAAGCAGCTACTGTATTGTACCAGAGGCAGTGTGTACTAATACTCATGTTTACAAAAAAAGTCTGTATTTTGAGCCACGTTGACGAGCAAGGACGAACTAAGAACGTATGACTTGCCGTACTGGATCAGAGCTTTTCTGATGCAGGCTGTGTTCTGCATTAGAAACTTAAGGAGCAAAACCAAACAGCTCTGAAGTGTGGATTTGTCGTGTGTAACGAGGGTTTGTGTGCATCTCGGTAAAAGAAAAAACTGTTTTCTATTAGATAGCGTAAGGGGAGCGTAGCCAAACAGCTTTTGTCTCTTGCGAAGCGCTCAGCCTCTGTGGCATCTTCTGTACATCAGCTCTGTAGGCTGTGTGTGCTACATGGTGGGGGGGAATGAGTGGGGTGGGCTTGGAGGGCAATGTGAGAGGTTTCATAGCCAAGAGATGTGGGTCTGACGTGGCATGTGTTCACTGTTCAGCACTCCTGTCTGGTTGTCATGTGTGGGAACCAGCCATGTTTCCAGGCAGCGTGAAGGCATTGAGCAATATCCTGTTCCTACACGTTTATTGCCTAAATGGTCTGGCATGATGAGGATGGGCAGGAGAGAGAGAACATGAAAGTAGAGAGATCAATATGCTGTTGTGCCTATAATCTGTAGGACACAAAGAAAGGAAGGTGGTAGCATAATTGTGTATGTAAGATGGTGTTTAAAAGAGCATTTAAGCTCATAGCAATGAAGCTGTGGCTCCTTTAGAAAATAAGAGGAGCAGCAGATGGGATCTATTCCAGAGGGCAGGAAGTGACCGTCTGTGAGTTGGAATTAGTGGTTTTATAGCTTGCTTTGGTCACACTTAAGTAATTTTGTTTCCTGATGGATGCAGGAAAGCCCAGATAGCAGATACTTGGGTTTTGGTTGGGATGTTGTTCTTCCCTTCATTCCCTGGGGACAGAAGGGTTGTGTTATGTTTTTATTTGAATTTACTTATAAAGGGGTTTTGTTTGTGGGGGATTTTTTTGTTTAGCTGAATTTGTGCTCCATGCCACTGTTTCTTTCCTGCACTGATGGGATTGCATTTTTGTAAGAGACAAGCATAACTATTTCATATGGGAAAATATTTCCAGATCAATTTGAAACATACCTTTATTCCCTTTCCTCCCTACAGTATATGTTTCATGAGATCATTTTTTCCCAATTGTATTATGTCAAAATTTGATCCAAAAAGCCCCGAGGAGTGGAAATGATCTCTCTTATATTGTTCTAAGGCAAACGTGGGTACACGGGCTTCAGGAGTAGTGAGGCTGGAAGCCTGGCAGCCATCCCAAGGACCCTGCCCACTGCTGTGGGTCAACCAGTGCAGTCTGTTCCCTGTGGCTTCTTTGTTACCATCATTGCCACCGGCTGTCAAGTTATCTTGTGCTGCTGCTCTATTAGTGAATGTGGCCAACAAAAAGCAATTATAATCTGAATGCTGGAAGTTTTGGAAGTGCCTTTGGATGCCTGTGTGGGAAGTCAAACTTGGCTTGTAGAGTGTAATTTCTCATTTGGGTATGTGTATCACTTGAGCTGGTATTCCTGTACACCAGTAACCTTGTCAGAAGGCATGGGAAGGAGGCTGTGGAAAAGACTTAAGTGTTACAACAGTGGTGCTAAACAGATGCACACACTTCAAGAGGTGTATTTTCTTTATAGTACATGATTCAATAGGATTGATAGGAAACAAGGACAGAAAGTAATTCAGATATTGTCCATAATGCCTAAAGTGGGAAGGAGCCACTTGTGATATAGATGTTCCACCATTGTTCTCTGTGTCACTGGAACAGGTTGCCCAGAGAAGCTGTGGATGCCCCCTCCCTGGAAGTGTTTAAGGCCAGGCTGGATGAGGCTTTGAGCAACCTGGTCTAGTGGAAGGTGTCCCTGCTGATGGCAGGGGGGTTGGAACTAGATGATCTTTAAGGTCCCTTCCAACCCAAACCATTCTATGATTCTGTGGCATAAAACCCAACAAGAGCAGCTCTCAGTAGCTTGATGTGGGGCAGTGAGTTTTTTCCACCACTAAGATCTGCAGTCTGTTGCCAAGCATCTTGCAGGGCTCCGTCTTGCAGCTCTGAACACATCTCCCTTTTCTGGTATGTGACTGAAGGCAATTTGGTGTTTACTGTAGAATCAGCAGGCCAACACAGAGAAAGCTTGGACAGTAATGTTGTCATACAGGAAAAAAAAAAGACAAGTAAGTATAAAGATTCTTTCTCTGTAGCATGCAGTGCTTTTTGGAGGATGCTGGGGGAAGAAAAGGAAGGATTCAGAACAGTGGCTGAACTGTAGAATAAATGTTAGAATTGGCCCAAAATGTCTTTTTTGGTTTCAGTACATCAGCCCAAATTCAGGGTGTCAAACAGCATTTCTCTGAAGGTGCTTCTTACATGTTCAGCAACTGGGAGATGCCAAAGTGTTTCAGAGAAATGAACCAGAACAATATTATATGCAAAGTTACTTCCTTCATTGTATTCTCTAAAATGGTTGACTCATTTATATTGAAATCATGCATTCAGAACATTTCTTATTTTCACAAGGTTTCAGGGAAGAAAGAGGATGAACACCTAGCAGCCATCAGTTTCACCTGTAATAGTCTGTGAGCTGCACCCAGTACTGAGCAAATGAGATGCTGAGGGAGTGGGATTCTTACTTGTAGAGATAGCAAGGAATATAAGGGGTAGCATGAAGAAACATTGGCTTTCAAAGTTTCCACGCCATCCTCATTTCATTGCTTGGCAATGTGCAAAAAAAGTGTGAGTGACTAGAAGAAAAGATAATGTGGTTAGCAGAGTGTAATTTTAGACTCTATTAAAAAATACTGTCAGGACTTTTTTTGTGCAGTTTTTACAACTGTGTGTAAGGGAGAAAAATATTACTGAGGGACATGGAATTACACTGAAAAGTTGGAAACAGCCAGAGAGGGAATGAGAGGGAGCTTTTAAGTGAAATTACTGGCCGGATTTATTGCTGGGACTGTGAAGGGTAGGTGTGTTCTGGTCTTGCGATGTTAGAAGTCAGAAAAAATAAGTGTTTATCATGCTTTTCCTGTGCAAGCAAGCAGAATTGTTTTAAAGCCATACATAGTATGCATCAGCTTCTGATGGAGGTGGCCTGCAAGGATCAAATTTAGCCAAGTGCTGACTGTCACAGGCAAGACAAAGTAAATTAACAACCTGTAGTGGATCCTGAATACTGGGATTTATTTCAGAACCAGAGAGATTAGCACTCTTACCCTACTCTCTTATTCTCATTTGCTTTCTCCTATGACAGCATTATGTCCCCTGGGTCTCAATTTTCCTTCCCTGCAGGGGTGTTGTTCCTGGCCTGGGAAAGCTGGGCAAAGAGGTGGCTCGGTTCCTGCTGTGCCGTTGCTGGCAGTGTTGACCACCCACAAGTGTCATTGGTCAAGATCCCTGGCCATTCCCCAGCATTCATCTCTATGCACATCCCTGTTCTCTGGGATCTTCTGCCACTTCCAGGATCTTTTCTGCAGCCAGTATCTTTACTTCTTTCCAGACAGTCTCCTTAATTTTTTCCAAGACAGTCACTTCTTTCCGTGGGCCCTTATTTTTGGCATGGAACCCGAAGCCCCTGGTTTTCCTCCTCTGGTCTGTATACAGAAGCACAACACATGATCAGCCTTGTAATTGGGGGTAATGTCTCATATCTCTTTATTAGTCAGACTGTTCAGGACATGCCGCTTCTGTTTAGTCTAAATGTTATCAAAATTTACAACTAGCCTGCACCAGCGGCTTCTGCTCAAGAGTTCAAAATTTCAGTTTTGGACATTCAAAGATGCACACACCTTCCCTCAGTTGTTTGCTCTCTTCACACTTTAAGCTACTTTCTGTGGTGGGGTATCAAGCAGTTTTGTTTGTATTGGCTTCTGATGTTGTATCTACAGAAGAGAATTGACATGTGCCTCAAAATCAGTCTTACATTCTCCATCAGGAGTAAGTTTTTCAGGAGAGGCTCATTTTGAGATGATCCTTTGAACTCCCATCTCAGAGTGCCTGCCTGTTCTGTGATCATAGTGAGTAGCTCAGTCTCACACAGTCAGTCCTACTGATTTTACTGGAACTACTTGAATAGTTTCAAGAATTTGTAGAATTTGTTGTGGTTTTGATCACAAGTCCTGGAATATATTGATTTCTTGTTGAAATATTTTTAAGCATCTTGTTAGTCTTGTTTAGGGGAAGGAAAATCTTCTCCATGAATCAGTCTAACTGGATAGATAGAGTCTTGTGGGAACTTCATAAGATAATACTCTTCCCAGAAAGCCAAACTACTGTGTGCCAAGTAATCTGTTTTCTTCCTGTACATCTAGGGGTTTAAAGTGTTGCTGAAATGTTCTTGTCTATGATGCTTGTGAAGTGCTGATGTAACAAATGTATTTATCATTAAAGATTAGTTCCTTTTCTCCCACGCTCTTCTAGTAGAAGTATATGGCTTTTTTTTCTAAGGCAATCAAGCCACATGTAATATACACGGTTTGCGAGATACACACACTGTACAGGATTATAATAGAGGGGAGAATGGGTTTTGTTAGTCACATGGGTGTGAATATTTGTAGAAATATTTTTGTGCTGTATCTCTGACCTAATGTGGGAAACTGCATCGGTCTGGTTGGTGGCATAACAGGAGCTTCCTGTATGTGACATGTCTGTACAGTGCCTGCAGGGCTTGTTGATGTTGAGACCCCTTATGCTGTGGATGCAGAATTTTGGATTTCTGAGTGCAGAAATGGACTGGAGACCTATATAGAAAAGACTTACTAAATATATCATGTGAATGTTAACAACTGTAGGTATGTTGTAGCATCAGCTGCTCTCATCTGTTGCATCCGAGCTCTTTCAAAGGTTGGGTCTTTTGTAAGTGATTAAACTGGAAGCTTGTTGCTAAACTGACAAACTTGGATTGAACAGAGCAAATAAGTTCAAGTTAACCTTCTGGATACTCATTAAAGGGGGTCATGAGCTTTCCCTAAAGTAAGCTGTAAGCGGTTATGTACAACTTTATCAGCTCAAATGGGCGATACAACGTGTCTGGCATTACTTTTGCACCAGAATCACTTTAGATACTGTTTTAAGACAGACTACAAGAGGGGTTGTGTGAGAGAAAGAAATGTCAAGAGGGGCAAAAAGAAATTAGAGCTGTGGAGGACATTGCCTGAGTTAAATTATGCTCATTAATTCAATTTGAGGCAGGAATGTGTGTAAATAAACCCTGGCAGCTGCAGCAGCTCTCGTTTCTGCAGGGCTTTGGCAGGAATGCAGGGGCCAATGGACATGAAATCCTGGCTCTCTTTTGAGAAATTGCAGGCAGACAGCTCTGCAGCCAGGAGAAAGAACAATCCAAGATGTACTGAAAAGATGTAATCACTCTGAGCAGACTTGAAGAGTGTGGAGTTTCAGACATGCAGATTTGGAGGTAAAATAAGTGCAGACATAAACTAAGTCATTCAAAAACCATGGGGCTTACCTAGTTCTCCTGGGTTAATGGCATTATTCACGTTCCAAATGTCTAGCCTCAAAATGGAGCATGAGAATTGTAGCTGTACCCCATTCAGTGACTTCAGAGTAACCGGAGTCTGGGTTTTCACAAGTAATTGCCTAGGCTTTGAGCAACCTGGTCTAGTGGAAGGTGTCCCTGCTGATGGCAGGGGGGTTGGAACTAGATGATCTTTAAGGTCCCTTCCAATCCTAACCATTCTATGATTCTATAGGCAGTGTAACTGTTTGTGCTTTGTACAAAAAGTCCAATCTACTGGCCATATGAAGTAAACTGGCTTGTGTCTGGAGGAGTTTAATCTTTGGTCCCCTTCCTGATATTGGATCCCTAGAAGTACCTGTATGAGCCATGGTCCTAGAATTTGCCCACTCTCTCCCCCTTCCCAAATATTCAGAGGACAGATATCTCAATGGGTGCTGCAGAGATGAGGGTGTGAGAGAGGCAGTTCTGCAACGGTTAACAAGTGACAGATGGATTCTCAGATCAGTGGATTTTTGAGATACTAATCTTAAATAATTTTTTTTTTTTTTTTAAAAAGTGAACAGTCCCTGACCAGAGAAGAATCCTTGGTTGTGCTGGCTTTAATCTAGAATTTTAAATAAGAATGTAACGTAGAGCTATAAAGCATTTGAATTTTAAAGGCAGCCAGAGGAACACTTTATAACAGTATATGAGGTAACTATTAATTGGTTGTATTTTACCAAACACTTGCAATCTGATAGTTACTCTACTGATACATGAAAAAGCAGGGTTGGTTTTTTTTTTTTCCCTAAAATGAAAACCAACTTCAGCCTAGATCCCTTCTTCTACAGATTTTGGTTTTTATCTCAATTCCATTGTCTTCAAATATTTGTATATCTGAAAAGTTCTTAAAAGTGTGCTGGCAAGGGAGCCTGTGTAAAAATGAGATCTAGTAAAGTCAAAACCATAGATCAAAAGCTGCAAATAGAAGAACTTGATGTTAGCAGTAATAATAATGCTTAGTATTTTGATGTTCATTGGGTTTTGGAGTAGCTTCTTTGCTTTGCACATTAGATAAATGGTGCATACAAAGGTGCATGTGGATTTAATTGCAACTTTTTGAATGTAAAAAAGTTTGTCAATAGAACTTCCAAATTTTAAAGTACATTTCTTAAATAGCACTTTGAAGTATGTGTATACTCTGGCTTTACCACTGTCTTTTTCTGTTAGATGTAGTACAACCACCTATGTATGCCTGATGGTAAACCAGGAGGCACTCAGGGAGTTTCACAGACAAGCAGATTAATTGTTCAAATTCTGAACTAGCCGGTATTTTGTTAAATAGCTGTTAAGTAGAAGAAGCAGAGCTGCATTAAATACATTGACCAACGTGTCTTAAGTTTTTCTTACTGCTCTGTGAGAGAAGAACACACACAACAGATCAGAGGGGGTTTTGTGCCATTGAATTTGGAGCACTGACAGACATTTGGAAATGTAGGTCATAAAAACAGGGGACTGGGAAAAGGAGCCCAGCGGTCTAACAAGGATAGACCCGGTCACACGTAACACTTGCATTAATTTTGTTGAAAGTGGCATAAAAACAACAGCATGCAGAAGTTTACTGGTCCTTTAGACAGTTTAATTACAAGTTTGTCATAAATCTTTTTCTTTTAGTATGGGAAGTATCTGCCTGAACAGTGGTGGTCAAAACTCAGGGCAAACAGCTGAGACTTCTGGTACATGATTTTATGCTCCTCTTTTCTCAAGCTATTGTTTACATACAGTGTTATTTTTGCCTGTTTCAGCCCAGCTCACCTTCAAAGTACTAGCTTCAAACATCACCTAATGTGAGATTTAGCAATAGAGGAGCAGCAAGATCTGCTCACACCTGCTGTCTTTCAATAGCTGCCTCTGGGTCAGTAGCCTCTGGCTGGCTTTGCTGTTCTTGGGAAACTTCAATTTTAATCATTTGTTCCTGTCAAAAGCAGTGTAAGG
>NW_010339388.1:23643-30652 GCF_000700745.2 Antrostomus carolinensis | reverse complement strand
TTCCCCCAGTCTCAGTACAGTGAGCCTTGAACACACGTGTGCAAGTCCCCTGGAAGTCTCTGCTTGCTGCTAGCTTTGGCTGGAATAAAATCAGTTGTGATTTGTATTCTGCCTCTCGTGAACTTACCTGGTGACGGACAGAGAGGCATCCAGTATTTAAAATCGGCACACAGCACACCCTCACTGGCGTGGCTGCTTCCCTGCAGCTTCTCTACCCATTTCTGCCCAGATCCATACAGCTGGCACTGACATACATCCCTGCATAGGTGCCATTGGGTGCAGCCGTGTTCATTCCAGCGGCCGCTGCCCACACTACCTGTGCTCAGGGGCGTGCCGTGCTTCCAAACATCACTTCTGTTAATGCACATGCAACTTTTTGTAGCTAAGATTTTCTGTTTATTTCTTGTATGTCTTGGATTTAGAGCATTTCCTCTCTGGCTGCTCAGAGACAGCTGAGGAGCAGCTTTTGCAGCTTCAAGTTTGACTCCTTTTCTCTTCAGCTGGCCCTGTGCGGGGCCAGCAGCCGCAGTCCTGCTTCCCCCTCACTGCCTTGGCCCTTGCACTTGTTAATTAACCACCTCAAGGAAGGTCCCACCCAGTGAAAGCTGCTCCCTTGCCCCAGACTGCGTAGTGCATGTTCCAGTGGGGCTTCAAAAGAGCAGAAAGGACTTCAGGGAGAAATTCTGTGCACAGTCCAGCAGTCACAGCAGGGGATTGAAGGGCATTTTCCAAAGTGCCCTCAATTAATTAGCGTTGCTGTGGCTAAAGACTTACTGGAGCCCAGGTACAGCTTTGAGTGCCAACGCTGCAGGGAAGGCCCTGAAAATTCATTTCAACCAGTTCTTTGCATTATATTCAATTCCTTCCATTTTCTTTTTTCTTCGAAAGGGACTCAAGTAGGGCAGGAGTCACGGCCTCACTGAAAAGGAATTTATCACAGTAGAATACATTACTGAGTTAGAGCCTTTTCTCCCTGTTTAGCTACTGCTTGCTGTTTGTGTAATCTGTTAAACAGCATGGAAAGTTTTAAACATCTGTGCCAGAACTCAGCTATGAAGCATAAAAAGCAGCTAGTACTGTCTTAAGCTGAAAAATCAATTTGGTAGTCTAAAATACGGCTGCATTGCTGTGCTGTGGTCATCACAGTGACCTGCAGAGCTCTTCCTTGCCACACCTGCACTCTGCAGTTAGGATTTAGCATTCCAAAGCCCAGTCAGCCTCCTATGATTTGCTTGTTTTGGGGATTTTTATTTATTGGATCAGACATCCAAAGAGGTTTTCTCTGTGCAGTTGTTTTTTGTGTTGTTTGGTTTTTTTCCAAATGTGGAACTTCCTCCTTCCTATCTGTACTGGCTAGCATCTCAAATTAAGTGATTTTTTTCAGCCTTGAGCCAGTGATGAGTTTGAAATCTGTCTTAAGGTCATAAAGCAAGAAGTTGAAGTTTATAACAATGAAGAAGAAATTCCTAGATTCTTAGCTTACGCATGAGCCAGTATATGCTTTCTATCTATCAGATATGCTGTATAAAACACTTGATAGGGATGTTTTTAATCACATCAATACCATTAAGAATAGTTTTCATATCTGCCAGGGCAGGTGGATGCTTTTGTTGTTGGAGCCTCATGCTGGAAGACTGTGAGAATGGGAAAGTTAGTATGTTAAAGTAATTATTGCTTTGATTTTATAGACTGGTAGGTTATGACCTTTCTCTGCCTCTCATTGGAAGCTGGAGATTTCCCCCTCTGTGGTAATCTAAATCTCCTATTGTTGAATTCTTATGGTGAAAAGATGCCAAATGGCCATCAGCTTTCACGTAGAATCTTGCTGTGGGCTTGAGCAGTGTCCCTGTAAGGCTCGGGTGTGTTTTAATGTGCCTTCAATTCTGCTGCTGTGTGTGTGCTTTTCAATATGACTGCTACTATAATTGCATATATTTGCCTTCAAACAATAGCATTGCATTGCTATGTAATTTCTTTCATTACTTGGGTACATGTGTCATGTTTGATAGTGCTACTTACTGTGTTGTGTGCAAGATGATACACTCCTTGAAATCTTTTATGGCGGGGGAAAAAATACAGTAACTATTCATACGCACCAAGTATGTCAAACTGAATACTAGAACATAAGGTAATTGTGGAAATGTGGTAACTTTAAGCCCATCCAAATTAGCTTTCTAGCCCACTGTATCATCCCCTGAAATCAAAGAAATGATGCAGTACAGAGCTGCCATCTAAATTATTAAAATGTGTTCCTTGGAGAAGAGATATGTTCATAGATAAGTCTAACTCAATAAAGATTTATTGAATTTTCTGATAGTGCGAACTGAGTAAATAGACAAGAACGGGGAGGTGAGGGTGGAATTTCAAGGGGTTCCATCCAATGATCAGGTGGTTAGAAAGGAGCCCTTGTGGTGAATAACGTTTCTATTTAAGAAACAGGTATGAAACATTTTAATGCTAGTATTGAAATACTGTATTTCAGCTGTATAATACTCTTCTTATAGAGGAACTTCACCAGCACTAGTTCAAGGTCAGTTTTTTCCCCTGGTTGTGCCATTTCCCAGCCTTGAACTACTGCTTCAATTCCCAGTTATTTTCCCGTCCATCTGAGTCTACCCATTCATCAGTGTTGATTTCCATGTATTCTCTTCCACTTCATGCAAAACGTTTAAGGGAAGGACAAATCGGGATCTGATGTAACCACTCTGTCATCTTTTCTGCCATTAATCTCTTCTGCTTCTTCCAGCAGTCTTGCCCATCAAACAAACTACATCATTTGCTGCATCTCAAACTCTTTTGCATTCATTCACCTTCTTTTATTCAATAAGCTATTGGTTTCCTCTGACATCTAGCAAGTCACACTGGTTTTCCTACCTACCTGGCAAAAACTCCCCCACATCCTTTTTTTCCTGTTGTTTCTTTAGTCACTGTAATGTCAGTAGCCCTTTGTGCAGTTTCCACTTCTCTTCAACCAGGAGCTTCTTCAGTCCAGTTCCACACTCTCCTTATCACAGACTGGCACCTTTTTGATTAATTCTCAAGCCACTGGCTTTTTTGTCCTTGAAGTCTTTTATGGTGGGGGAAAAAATACAGTAACTATTCATACGCACCAAGTATGCCAAACTGAATACTAGAACGTAAGATAATCGTGGAAATGTGATATTTTAAGCCACTGGCTTTTTTGTCTCTGTTTTTTGACAACGCTGGTATCTTCCTTGTAGAAGTAAGCTGTTGTCCCAGCCTATCATGTTAGTGTCTTGCCAACTCGGTTCATAAGGGAAAGAAACCTGATCATACACAGCAAGCTGTAGTTATCTTTTAATTATACAAGACACTGCTAAGAGAAAGTGAAATAGGTCCTGATAAGAGTGTCCTGGCAGAATAGTGACAGAGTAATGTATAGAGCAGAAGTCTCCTAACAACTATTGACTTTGAGTCTTTTTAAGCAGGAGTGGTGTTTTGTTCTGTGTGGAAAGCACACGGCAGATACTACTGTGATACAGGGAACTCGTTGTATGAGTAGGCCATGGTCACAGGTACCCTGCAGCATCATGCTGACATTTTCCAGTTACACAGTCTGATTAACGAGAAGCAGTGCAGTGGATTTAAAAATATTATTTATCTGTACTTTCGTAAAATACATGCTAGACAGTTTTTCATGCAAATGCATAGTTGACAAGTGCACATAAGTAGTGTGCAAAATAGATGTGCAACTGTGACATCTTACTAATAGTCTTCACCCATATTTGGTATAAAGATGTGTGTGCAAAACTTTGTCAAGGGTAGAAGTACATCAAAAGGGTTAAGAATCCATAGAAGAGATTAAGGATCAAATGGCTCCGCAGAGGAAGAGGGAACTCGAGACTGAATAATGCTGTGAGCTTTCTTGGAACAGAGCACTGCCAGCTGCTGTTATAATCCCATCACTCTCAACAGGCACACAGCAAGTCGTGTCTCTGAATTCAGTATTAAATGAGCTACTTTTGAAGCTGGCATGCAGGGTTATGTCATCCTCTTGATGAACTGGCCTGTAGTGTGCATCCTTACACATCTGTAACCACTTAGGAATGCCCTTAAAGTTTTCCCAACTGTTACAAACCACAAGAGTAGAGAAAGGATAGGGGAGGAGGAACACTGAATTTTATAATGAATAAACTTCCAGTCCAGAAGACAGTAAATAACTTTGGAGGAGAGAATTCTGTTCTGACTAAGCACTTTGCTTTTTTTTTTGGGGGGGGGAAGCTAATCTCTTTAATGCCATGTCACTGGATCTCTCTTTGCATGGCTTATACCAAGCAGACATCTGGACTTAACGCCTCTTATGGACAGCATGCGAACTCAGCACAATAGTGGTAGATGCAGAATATGATGTTCGTACAGTTGTTGGTCTTCTCACTGTTATACTGGGCTAAGCTGAGAGATGTATGTAGTGACAGAAGGGGGTGAGTGTGAACACGTAAAGGGTTTACACTTCCTTTTTGAAAAATCACTTCTTCCCCTTTGATCTTTCCCTTCTCCACCCCTCGTCTTTCCTGTGTCCCAGTGACTATCTGCATCTTTCAGTGCCTGCATTCTGTTGCACAGAAGAGATCAGGAAACAGGTTGCCATTTCCATCACACTTGAATTACAGTAGCTGGCCTAAGAAGTATTAAGATAGAGGCCAGCCCACTTTCAAAGCTTGCAGGCCCCACGTGAACGTCAATGGGGATCATGGTCCAGCTCTTAGTGTAGCAAAGCGTAATGTGGGAAGCACTAGTGCACAGTAAAGAATTTAATAACAAGTTGGTCCTTTTAGGCAGGCCCTGATAGTTTTACTGAAACTGCCTCAGTGTATATTATAGATCAGGCTGTAACACTTGACTAGGTCAGTATCACTTTTCCAGGAAGAGTCACGTTGTTTTCTTGATGCTGAATCCTTTAATTCCAGTGTAGCACTAAGGGTATATGTTGGAAACTGCTAGCAAGTTGAGGGGCCTTCAACAGAGCTGTGAAAGGGAGACTGGCACTCACACCATCTGCCTCTCCTGTAAAGCCATAAACCTTGCATCCATCTGAGGTGCCAGCCTCCTCCTGAATTGTTTCTTGCTATGACGAAGAGTCCCCTTCCCTTTCCAATACAGGTACGAAAGCAACTTACTGGTCTGCCTGGAGCCAACCTGGGTCTTCACATGCATGGCCTAAACTTTGCCAGCATCCTGTGTACTGAAATTTCTGTCATTCCAACTCGAGATCTGTCAAGAGCAAGGATGTAGTCTAGCACCCAGCTGCCCCTGTCCACTCTAAATAACTTCCCACACCTATTCTTTTTAAAATAGTAGAATGGAAGGGATTAATTTTAAAAGGAGATTCGGGGCATTATTCCCTGAAGAAAACTAGGGTTTTAACTCAGACTTGTAAATGTATCTTAGCGTTAACAAGCGGTTTTGTATGCCCTTGTGTCCGTTGCTAAAAGCTGTGTTCTTTCTATGCTAATTATCACCTTCCTTGATTACTCCAAACTCCTCTGTCTTGATATCCCTAATTCCCAAATCATACTTACAATCTTTCCAAGCTTCAGCAGCTACAATTCTCTTTCTAGCCCATTAGTCAGACCCTGCATAATTTCAGATTCCTCCTCGGGCTCATCATGTGCTGTTTCTGGAGTTGCCAACTCTTGCCAATTTATTACAAGCAACGTGAGCTTGGTCGTTGCTCAGGAGGCCATAAGAACAGGAGAAAATTTACAGTATATCCCTTCTGCTTTCATGTGCTTTGGAAATCGAGTAAATCTCCACCTGATGTACTGTAGCATGAAGGAAACTACTCTCTTCTTCAGGCAAGGATCCCGTATTTTCATAGTTACTAGTGATAGACATCGAATATATGTACCTCTCTCAACGTTTTCTATTATCTGGTGTTACTTTGGGCGGGTAACCCATTTAACATGTAAGACAATTAAGCTTTTAAGGGTGGCTTCACGGCATGCTAGGAATAAAACCTGTTTCTATAAATAGAGATAGAGGACAAAATGTTCTTCTTTGCCATTCTGCCTAATGAAGAAACAGCCTATACTGTGGGCTTTGTTAACCCACACTGGTATCGTAATGCTTTGCATTCACCCGGCACATAAGATGATTTAAAATTGGTGCTAGTGTCTCTGCTAGTATAAAAGCCCACTTTCACCTCTCTAATATCCTACATCAAATGCTGTTGTGTTTCATTTCACTCTCTGGTAATGTTAGTACAGAATACCCTGCTGGTGCACCTTGAATTAATCGGTGCCAGTATACCTGAGATGTGATATTAGGCAACTGAAATGGTGGAGGAAGGTACTTTGAGCTCACTGGCATCTTAATTTAGCAACGTAGGTGAAACTTTCCCATCTGTTCCCACCTTCTGTGGAAGGTCTGCTAGCTTGCTAGGTCCTGTTTCTAGTTTCTTTTCCTTAAGCTTCCTTTGTGTTGCAGAAGGCTCACAGTTCTTCAAAGCGCAGGATGTTTGGTGTCAACCTTCTGGCACTTTGGAGTCCTGGCTTTGGTTAGGTCTTCTAAGCAGTTGTGCAGCAGGGTGCAGCATGCTGTTGTAAGTGATAAATTTTGTCATTGTTGTTTGTGCTTCTCCAGGAGAGAGTCTGAAATGAGAACACAGACTTTGATTAAATCTTACTTGCCTTTGAACTGACTCATGATTTTGTAACTGAACGTTTAGTATTGCTGCCCTTTTATTTCTTGCTGCTCACCACCAAGGTCATAAGTATTTTATATTTAGTTTTACAGCTTGTGTATCATCACTCCATCCTAGTCCTCCCTAACCTTTCTGGGGCTTAATTTTGTATTAAGAATAATTTTGTAAGAAGAAAAAGAGTATTCTCTACAGAATGTATGTCATAGATAGAATCTACCACAACTTTATTTCAAGATGGTTGTAATAAACAGTTGAACATTTGGTGGCCCCTGGCTGGCTGAAGAAATTGTGGTGGTTGTGCACGCGCATCCATATAAGATGACTTCCTGCGATGTTCTGTGGAAG
>NW_010339388.1:0-23609 GCF_000700745.2 Antrostomus carolinensis | reverse complement strand
CAGGGGAAATGAGATTTTGTGAATAGTCCAGAAATGTCTAATTACACTACTGATTTCTTTCTTTAATACCACCCTAGATCTTTTCAACCTCCCAATTGAAACACATTTTAATGAAATACACCCATGAATGTGGATTTCTACTTTTGTCTATGCCCCTAAAGTGTGTTGCTATTTCATTGTATGCAGGTATCAGGTAAGCTCCTCCTTTGCTCAGTCATTATAGCTCTGTGTGGACGCCACACAATATTGCATGTTATTCAGTCTTTGACCTCTTCTGACTGGTTACTTTTTGTCCATGGTCTTTTTTTCTTTATCAGATGCTCAGTGTAAATTTGCACAAGTAAATTGAAAGTCTGACTGTAACTGAAATTATGTTGAATCAGGGACAGTTTTGAATCAGGGACAGTTTTAATCAAATGAGAGCCAGACATCTCCTACAATATAATTTCCACTCTGATCAAACCCCTGATTTATACCTGAGTCACTCTCCTGTACATTATTTGTCCAACGCATGAATCTACTCTTCAGCTTTTCCTTTTTCAGGGCACTTTGAGGGGCACTTGGAACATGCCTTCTCCATCCACTGCCTTAATTTTGAAGTGATGCTTGAGTGAACTTAAGCTGCTACTGAGAAGGGATCTTCTGCCAAACTTGTTTGAATTTAAGCAATATATTCCAAAGTTTAGGAAGAGTCAGATAGAACAAGGCATGATAACCTAATCCTTATTCTTAACAAAGAGGCTAAAAACAGACTTATGTTACTTGTTTGGCACAAAATTCTGCTCTTATGATTTGGAACTATGGTGATATACTACTTTAAAATGCACTTTGTTATATCAGGACAGTATGATGTGTCATGAGGAGTCTGTCAGAAGAACACATCTGTATCCCTGGAAATTCATCATCTTTCACCCCCTGCTAGGATATGCTGTTGACCTCAGCATACCTTGTTGTTACTGTTTTCATTATCTTTTTAGACTGGGGTTTGCAAAGGAGATAAATACCTGACCTTTGCACATCCCACATCCTTTTATTGATACTTGTGATGGATTTAGAAGCACAATTGCATTGAGTATATGTGCCTTGAGGAGTTCTTGGCCTCTTGTGTCCTGGTCTTCCTGCCAATCTTCATGTTGTTTGTAGATAAATATGTTGATTTGAAGTTAGGCCAAGCTACATAGTCCTCCAGAGACAGTTACTATCTGAGTATGAGTTCACACTATTCTTCATGTTGTTTGTAGATAAATATGTTGATTGGAAGTTAGGCCAAGATACATAGTCCTCCAGAGACAGTTACTATCATGGCATGGGCCCTGGATCAGACTGAATGTGTTGCAGCCCAGATTCCTGGGAGGTGCACAAAATCTGTGAGTTCCAGCATGATCCAGGGGAAAAGCTAAAAGCAAGACCAGTAGCCTGTGGTGCAGAAGGAGAACATTCAGGTCATCAAATTTAACAAACCTACGCAAATTTCTGAGCCTATTCTTCCTATACAGCTTAGACATAGCTATTACCTCTAAATTAGGGGATGGTCTTGAAATTCAGAAGTGTGTCTGAGTAATGCTGTGTTTTCAGTTTGGCAGAATAATTCTACCTGTTCCTTTCCATATATTTCACTTAGCTCAGTTACTTTTCAAGTAGAGGTATTCACTCCTCTATATTGCAGAGTAAGAGTGGTGTTACAGAATTTAGTTACTGAATCTGCTAATAATGCCCCAAGTTGGGGAAACACTTCTTTCTGAGTAACAGGAGCTGTAAAAGGAGTACAATATAGTAAAGAGGAGCATATAATACTTGCAGCCAGAACCATCTCTGGAACAATCACAATAAGTAGGATCTTACTCCAGTAGCAACAGGATCAATTTGCTTGAGGAAAATGTCATCTGCACCACTGTACAGAGCAGTATGTCTTTTTGTGAATTACTGTTTTTATCACAGAATCACAGAATGGTAGGGGTTGTAAGGGACCTCTGGAGATCATCTAGTCCAACCCCCTTGCCAAATCAGATTCTTCTAGAGCAAGTTGCACAGGATCATGTCCAGTTGGGTTTTGAATGTCTCCAGAGAAGGAGGCTCCACAACCTCTCTGCGCAGCCTGTTCCAGTGCTTTGTCACCCTCAAAGTAAAGAAGTTTCTCCTCATTTTCAGGTGGAACTTCCTGGGTTCCAGTTTGTGCTCATTGCCCCTTGTCCTGTCACTGGGCACCACCCTCATCATCTTTGTGGCCTCTGCTGGACTCTCTCCAGAAGATCCCTGTCCTTCTTGAACTGGGGAGCCCACAACTGGACACTGTACTCCAGATGTGGCTTCACTAGGGCACAGTAGAGAAGGAGGATAACTTCCCTCCACCTGCTGGCCATGCTTTTCTTAATGCACCCCAGGATACTATTGGCCTTCTTGGCCATGAGGGCACAGTACTGGCTCATGGTTAACTTGTCACAAGGTTCTTCTCTACAGAGCTGCTTTCCAGTGGGTCAACCCCTAACCTGTACTGGTGCATGAGGTTATTCCTCCCTCGGTGCATAACTCTACACTTGCCTTTGATGAGCTTCATTAGGTCCTTCTCCACCCAGCTCTCCAGCTTGTCCAGATCTTACTGAATGGCCATACAGCCTTCTGCTGTATCATCCACTCCTCCCAGTTTAGTGTTATCAGCAAACTTCTGAGGGTACACTGTCCCTTCATCCAGGTCATTGATTAATATGTTGAAGACTGGGTGCGGTACTGACCCCGGGGGACAGCACTAGCTACAGGCTTCCAACTAGACTCTATGTGGCTGATCACAACCCTCTGAGCCCTGTCATTCAGACAGTTCTCAATCCACCTCGCTATCCACTCATCTAACACACACCTCCTGAGCTTATCGATGAGGATGCTGTGGGAGACAGTGTCAGAAGCCTTGCTGAAGTCAAGGCAGACAACATCCACTGCTCTCCCCTCATCTACCCAAGCCAGTCATGCCATCATAGAAGGCTACCAGATTGGACAAGCACTATTTCTTCAAGAGGCTTTACTCTAACTGCAGTTGTCTTTTTTTTGAGCTGTATTTAACTATAAGATAGTCTGTGTTCATTTTTAAGATCTTTTTTGAAAAAAGCATCTTATGCTTAGTTTTATTATTCTTTGTAAAACCTGGAAATACTTTCAAATGTACTTAAAGTTATAATGTTTCTGCTTCAACAATTAAAACTCCCAGGGCCTTATTTCTGTCTAATGCTTCTGCAGGCAAGATATAATTAAAGTATTTTGAAGATTGTTGTTAAAAAAAGAAAATCCTCTGTATAAATGCAAAAACTGAGAATGAAAGGATTGAACTGCCCTGTTGTGAAAGGACACAGACCTATTGAGTGCAAAGTCAGTAAACCTTTCAGCTCTGTGCCCCGCGCTTTATGTAACTTCCTAGAGACTCTATCATTTAGCTGACATCTTGCTTTGAAAGGGGAGGGGAGTAGAACAAGATCAGAAGTGGGGTGAGGAAAGCAGGCAATAGCCAAGTGTCTCTACCATCACAAACGGGCTTCTGCACAGAAAATTTCCTGAACCCTCCCTTAGGGCTGGCTTTAAACAAAAGGCATGGGTTTTTTCACCTGGGAAATTAACTATCAAGTCTAATACATTTGCCTTACAGTGAACTTTGATACAGGGAATCCTCTTCCAAATAGTTTGCACTTTGTGTAGTGTTGATTGTGGTTTGTAACAAGCCTTCAGTTATTTACAAGGCCCTTCAATTGATGTCCTCTCTAATTGCATGTTCCTTTTCAGCATAAGGACCTGAATATGGACTATATAGCTTTTCTTTCTTTTCCTGGGCTGCTGTATTTAGAGTGAGAGCTAAAAAAAGGCAGTGTAGTCTCAGGACTTAATCCTGCAGGCTACCTAGGATTGAGGAATTTCAACCCTTTGTGCAGGGCAGAGCAGTTCCACAGTGGTAGATGAGTGCATCCATCATCTGGGGATAGTTCTGTGCTACTGTGGCCCCGGGATTTGTGTGGTTAGGCATGATGCTGCCTCACCTCAGTTATTGACGTTGTCACTGTTAACCTTGTGCTTTAGCTCCAGACACGTGGGGCCAGTGGTGACATCCAGCCAGTTGACACAGTGAAGTTGCATACAGTTGTGTAGACCTTCTGCAGCAGGGCTAATTGTATCCAACACGAAGTTGGAGAAATACCTCTACTGTAAGAGAACCCCTCCAATTTTTTTACAGGTTTATGTAAATAATGTAGTGGTTTTTTGTAAATCTATTTATATCATGCTTTTCATAGCAAAGAGGAAAATGTCTCTTATCTGTTTTACTGTATACTTGTTCTTGGAGCATCTCTCATTATTTCTGGCTAGAGTTAACAGGTAAAAGCTCAGGAAAAATAGGAAAGAGTTAACAGGTAAAACATCAGGAAACAACTACTTCAACATTTCCAGAAGTAAAAGAAATAATTATTTGGATGCCAAAGAAAATAATTTCTTATTCCTGTGAAAAATAAGGGTTTCTAATAGAAATAATTGAGTCCCATGGCAAATCTTAATTATTCAATCAGGTTTGCCTAATTTGATCTTTAAAGCCATTTCCCTTCCTACTTGCCAACTGTCAAATACAGAAATGCTGATGATTTTAAAGGAAAAATGAGTAAGACCTTAACTCAGGACAAATGGAGCAAAAAGGGCTGGAGCTAAATTTAGCACTGTAGTGTTTGTGCATTTGAAATTCCCTTGAATAGCTTATTTGTTTTTGTTATTGTTTGTCAGAAGAAAAAAATGTTATAAACAGAAATAAGCACATATTCTGTGCCCTGAATTCTGACTTTCCAGATGCATCATGATAATGTTATATTTTTGCATGTTATAAAGAAAATAATACTGTGAAAATAGAAACTGTGTGAATTAATGACACTTGAACGAACGATAAGGTTTCATAAAGGAGCTTACTGATTGAACCATGGAGTCGTGGTCTGAGAAGCAAAAATAGCCTGTTGGTTTGAAAAATGTCTCAAAGCTGGTTACATACAGTGTCTGCAAATGCTGTCTTTCTCTAGTTGGAAATAGGTTACTAGTGGCATACTCTAGGGGGCTGATCTTTTTAATAATATATATATAAATAATTTGAATGAGAATATCAGATGTAAGATCATAGTAAATGTTAGCTGATGATACCAAAGTTAGAGGACGGGAATGGCAAACACTTCAGAATTTATGCAACCCTATTCAGAGGGATTTGGGATCTTTTTAAGTGTCTGAGTCATTCAGTGCAAAATGCACTTCAATGCAAACAGATGTAAAACAATTAGTCTAGTGGCAACCACAAAAAACAGAATATATACTTAACAGAAGAGTCATGAAGTTCACTGACCAGACATGAAATTGAGGTTTACCGTGCAACTGTGCAGCTGGAAATACGAGCCCAGTATAGCTCTGCAGGAGAAAGTAAGAGGGGCAATTAAATACTAAGAATGAGAGAGAAAGAGGAAAATGCAGTACAAATCCAAAGAGGAGTATCGTGATTATACAGTGCCTTACTGGGTCACAGAAAAGGATGAGACTGACTGTGGGGTTCCACGGGACAGATTGCAGTCAGATGGCATCAACAAAACTAAAAAAAAACCCACTTCAGTTACAGAGCAGTGAGCTCACAGGATTTGTCTTGAGGGCTCTGTTTCAGTAGGGATTTCAGTGTGGTAGGGCTGAAGGAACAGCTGGAGGCAAAGTAATCCATTTTTGTTAACTCTGGGGGGATAGAGCTTTAAGCAGTTGGGTTTGGGAGTTTGTTGTGGTGTGGTTTGGGGTTTGTCTTTTTCTTTTTTTCTTTCCCCTGTTTTGAACCTTTGATTTAGCAATTCTGAACCATGAAAACAACTCCAGGAGACCTGTAAAAATGAGAGACTGAAGTGTCTGGATACCAATGGATGTTTCCTGAAGGTGATAGGGTAACTGAAATACAGGGAATATAGAAGAAGGCTTAGAACATGAACTGAAGAAGCAGAAATACCCAGGGCAATCAAAGCTCAATAGTAGGGACTAAAAGAGATGATCAGCACTCACATGTGTTGTGGGACAAACAGGAAGGTTCAAAGAGCTGCTCTTCACTGTGATAATTTTTGGCATGGTTTCCAACTACAACACTTTGCCCTAAAGAATTTTAAGCTCAGATAGCATCACGAGCATCAAGGAATAAGAGCTGAAAGTGTCAAACAAATAAACAATTGGACAAATCTGTAAGAAGGAACCTAGTCCAAGGTAGTTTTAATGTGGTGAACCTAGGATGGAAGACTGTGGTTTTGGGCATCCAAAATGTATTCATTAATACTGAACATGTATTTAATATACTACTTCAGTGGTCTGTGACAGGAAAGGAAGACACAGTTGACTCAACTGTCTTAGAAACAGAGCCATCTGTTTCCAGATGTGCCCAAAACAGACAGTATCTGTTTGGATGGTTGATGACCAATATAAGCTGTAGTAGTTGATGAAAAAGGATTTTTGATTCATTCCTTCTTCACTCTGAGGTGGCCTACCTGCCTCAGAACCAAGGCAAGTGTAATGGTTCCTGAGAGGACTCTCCAAGAGGGAGAGGGATTTTTGTCTCTTGTTACAGGTACGTCATCTTGAAGTGGACAATAAAGGCAAGCTCTGGAGCAGAACTCAGTATTGTCTATGACTTGCACATATCTCTGCCTTGATGCATCCAAATTAGGACCATTTTATTCTCAACCCCATTGCAGCAAGTACTACTGTTATGTCTGCCTGGCCGTTTTTTACCCCATGTTAGTCTTATCTTCCCCTGCTTCTTCTTTCTTCCTCACTCCTTTAGATATTCTTATTGTTCTGGAGCTCCAATTTCTTACTCCACCTGCAAGAGTAGGCTACTTGTGAGCTTGGGAAAATAGGGCTGCTTAACCCATGTGTCCCCCTAGACATGTCTTAGGATATAAACCCCAGGCCAGAACATTGGCAGAGGGTAGGGTTATATGCTGCTGAAAATCTTATCTCGTAGGAAGAGCAGTGGAAGGAAATTTGGCCCAGCAAAATCCCAAAGGTAGGTGTGAGAGGAAGGGAATGGGATTTCCTTCACACAACCAAATAAAACCTTGTGGTTTGGTTGAAAGAAGTATCTACAAGGTAGTATTGAGCTTTGGCTGAAGTGGTGCTGATGGTCTGTTGCAATTATAACGATGTTTATGTAGGCATAACAGAGTTTAGAGGCAAGTGTTTCCCATCTGCTCACAGACTTTTTAAATCTCTGCAATATATTGGAGTTTAGAGGGAGGATTTGATGTACCAAAGAAACTTCAGCAAGAAATAGTACCTGCCTTTGGTGGAAGGAAGAGGAGGTTGGTTGCAGAGCCTAGCAGGTCTCTGGGTCACCTGGGTGAGCAGAGGCTGGGTGAGTGGATGCTCATGGGAAAGTGTACCTTCTGATGATACTGGGCTTTGCCAAGTGCTGTGCATCTGTAAAAATAAAGCTGTCTTTTCTCTTTCTTTTTTTTTTTATAGAAGTAGTTCTTATGACTTTCCCACCAGAACTGGAACTCGTCACAGTTGTATGGTGGGTAGGCACTAGTCTGATTTATGAACACAATTCAGTCACAGGTACAAACTATGCAGATGCAGAATGCATTTGTGAGTAGGAGTCTCCCCTCTGATTGTTTTCTCTTTGTATTCAACATTTGATCTTGATTGTGTATCCAGTGAAATCAGTGGAAAATCTGCCATTGACTCTGATGAGAGCTCAGACCCTTGAGTCTTTATGCTTCTGGTTATTTCCCCTCTTTTATTTCGCTAATAAGAATTACACAAATGCTTCTCTTACAAAAATGTTCTTTCTGGCAGTAATAAGATGTATTTCCCCCGAGAGCTGTTTTTGCTATATTGCTATTGCTTTCTGATCCTTACCGGATGAATCCTGGTTGAGCCCCTCATGAAACTAGTCTGCAGGCTTATAGGCTGTATAGTCAGTCAGAGACCAAGGGAAGCATGACGTGGCCCAAAGACTGCCTTACCACTTTTACTAAAGCGTGAGGGGAGAGGGGGGTAAAATGCAGACTTCTAAAATGCATGTTTTTAAAGTGGGCGTACAGATGCGTTACACTAAATAGGTACATTTTATAGATTGTTTAATCCTATGCACAATTAATGGCATGAGAAGGAACAGAGGCCGTACAGATTTCCGCTTTACTGAGCGGAGTATTCTGGACCCTTGTATCATGTAACTTTACACCTAGAGATGGGAGCAGGGTAGCAGCAAATGCTGTTCATATCAGGTTGTAGATAAGGGTGTCACTGGAGCCTTTTGCCCCTTTAGGTGTCTTGTAACAGCCTTTCACAACAGCTGTTCCATTTTAAGGATGAGTGCACACAACAAATTCCAGACATCCCGTGACCGGTGCAGTTGCTGAATGGTGAGTTTAAGCTTCATTTGGTACAGGCCTCAAGAGGGCTGAGACGGAGCTGTCAGGGCTTATTGTTCAGCCTACAAGGTCTAAATAAAGAAAACATTTCAAATTCCAGTTCACGCTGTTGTTTAACCAGAGAGAAATAAACATTGAGAGCATAGGTTTTTAAATTAGTCATATCCTTGTTGCATTTGTTTTAATTATGTGCCTAATAATATGAAGATTTTGGTTTAATATCTTTATAACTGCCAACAGTTAAATAAAGGAATTAGAAATGCAGATTTACCCAGTGACCAGAAATAAATGAATATTGGTTATTGAGGATAAATTGACCTGTGTACTTTTCTTCCTAAATTGTCTTCAGTCTCTCAGTTCCATTTGGGAGCTCTAAGTGTAGATAATGCTGCTTTTCTGAAGTATGCTTTTGTAAGTCAGCTTTTGCTCATATTAATAGTTTACATGTTTATTACTGCAAATAACTGCTAGTGCTATGTTGGCTTTTAATCATTATTTAAAATAACTTTAGGTGGGAAAAAAAGAAACAAGTAAGCAGTTTAGATAAAATAATAAAACTCAAATCAAAGGACAGTCTCAGCTTTAAGATTTATTAGAAAATTGGACTGGCACTTCCTAGTGCTTTTTCCTGTAATTTCTTACTCTTCGTTATGGAGCTGTATTTATTCTTTCAGAAACTCTTGTATAGATGATCCCTCTACAGTTATGGGTTGGGTTTTTTTAAAATAGGAATTTTTTTTTACGACTAACACAAAAGCCTTCTGAACGTTTCCCAAGAAAACAAAAAGCTACAGAAGGAATGTCTGGAATGACTGTCACGCATGCTGTTGGAGAAGCAGCAGTAAACACTACCAGTGGTATTACATATTGTGGCAAAGTAACACGTTCATTTGTGACATGAAGATTAACTTTAAGAAAAAAATGTAGCGGTTGCATGCATTTCCCCACCTCCCCGCACAAAAGAACTGGTCAAAAATCTGTACCTGTGACTTTGTCCATGATGGTTCATCTATGGATGGATTTCAGTGTTTTCCAAGGAGTTGCATCGCTGTCTCAGTCCCTGTCCAACCATCAATCTTTACAGCGCATGCAACTACTTTAGACGCACATCCAAAATGTATCGCTGTCTGACCAAATGGTAATGCAGCTCTCCCAAGAGAAAGAACACATTGTTTTTGCAGTTTTAAATAGACCTAAAGTGTAGTTGTAGTTAGCTTGGCTATTGAATTACTTTCTCAAGTGTGTTAGGAAATATAGTTGATGGGAGGGAATACAGAGAGAGTGTGTAGTCTAGTTATTGGAGCTAGACAGAGCTATTTCCAAATGTCAGTACCAAAGTGTACTTTAATGCAAAGAGTTGTAATGATTTTAATACAGCAATTACTCTCTATACAGTACTAGGGGAAACTGTACATGGTTTATCAGCACAAGAAGATAGTTGTGTATGTGCATAAAACTGCAAAGGCACAAAGAAAGAATATATGTTAAGGTTAACTGCACATACATATAATGGTGTCCACTATTACATCTGAAGCTCTCCCAAGAGATAATAAGCAAATATGCTGTAGACGAATGGTCTATTTTTTTTTTCTTCTGGTCCCCTGAGAGGCAGTCTAGGGTTGTAAATGTTTTCATGATTTATTTCCTTCTCCCTTTCTTTTCCTGCTGTTCCTTATGTTCTCTTACCCTTCTCGCATCAATGTCTTCCTCACTTCCTTCTTCCCCATATTGAGTTAAGAAAAAAGAACTTCTGGTCTTTCTTTCAGAATTTCTAACATGCCCTGTTCCATACTTCATGCTACCTCTTGGAAGGAGGAAAATGTCTCCTTGTGACATTAGTATTTCTGTAGAGATAAGGTTCCCAAGTATGATGTTGCTTCCCTTGTCACTTATCTTAGGCAAACTGAAGAAGTTTTTGGGCCATATATCTACTAATCTATGATACAGAGATTCTCTCACACTTAATGATGATGAGGAGGATATTTCTGTATGCATTACTTTTTTTTTTTTTTCTTTCCTACTTTTTAGGGCAGAGGAATGGGGAAGGCAAAAGATAGCACACTTGAGTGTTGTCAGGTCAATAATAGTGGCCAGAAATGTAACTGCAGCATGTTGACAATCTTGAGAAGTGGGAGCAATTGTGTGGTTAGTCAACAGAGTCAGCTCTCTGAGAATGAATGGAGGTGGCTTGAGATCTTGCCTTTTTTGTCAGTCTCTGTTCTGTAGTCACCATGGAAGTAATAAGTTAGCATCTGACTCTATAACAAGGATCTTGTTTGTGTTGTGCTAAGTGGGAGGTAAAAGAAATTACACACTTGTCTCATCGTTCAACAGTCAACATACCACAAAATGAGAAACCCTGATCTAGCAAATGACCTGCGCATAGGGCTTCAAACTGACTTTGGCCTTTCATTTATAAATAAGGTGGGACACACCAAGTAGATCCTACTGGTTTTAGCTTGTGTGGAATTGAGGTGGTAATTCCAGTTCAGCACTCTTCCTTGTGAAAGATGTGGGTGCATCAGTTGCATCTGGAGATACAAAGTATGCTGGCACCATCTCTAGTCTTCAATTAACAGCTTTCAGTAGAACATCAGCTTGTCAATGATGAGCTCAGATCTAGTATTGAGCCTCATGAGTCTGAGAAAAAGTTTAATAGCTGGGCTGAGCATGCTACAATGCCTAATGACTTTTTTTAATTATTTTTCCTAGGACCAAGTTGGCCTCCCTGATGTTTTATTCTCTCATTAGTAGGACTGATGTTTGGGAGGGTGTATTTGAATGCAGTATATTGAAATGTAAAATATCCAGGGAGCAATATAATTTCTTAACGTCTGTGATGACTTATCAGCTGCATCCTCTCCCAGACTTGTACAAAGATCAGTTTTTCCAATACTGAATTAAAAACTGGGAAAAAAAAAATCAGCTGGCATTACCCTCTGTCCTTTCCCCTATTGTTTTCCTCTTTTTTTTTTTTTTACTGTTGTAGGGTTACCTGAACTCAAAGCAGGATGACTTTCCAAAAATAAAAATTTTGCATTCTACATGGAGGTGTATAGCTTGCCTGTGATGTACATTAGGTCATTGTCAAGCCAAATTAATTGTTTTCCTTAGTCTTTACTTTGTGCTTTACAATCTCTGTAGTTTTGGTTTCCAGATTGAAAGAGGAGGAACTTTTTTTCATTTTATTGTTCTAGCTTTTTTTCTGAAGCAGTGGGAGGTGATTTGCTTCTCTGTCAGTAGTGACAGTTTTGACTCTTAACAGCCTTGGGGAACACAAGAGGTGGATATAACGAGGTACATAATATTACTTGTGTGTTAGAGGTTGAGCCTGCAGTTGTGTGCAAGAACTCTCTTGCTGGGATGCTTCCTGGGAAACAAAGTACCAGTGGAACTCCTGCAGAATTTGGTGTGGGGGGTGAGTGTGGGGTGATTTACACAAAGTTTGTAGGACTGGGCTTCCTACTGTTGTTAAAGCTGATGTCAGTACCCTGTGTTACCTTTGAGAAGTGGATGTTCATATTTCTCCTGTAAAGGCAACATTAAAAGGATAGTCTTAAACACCGACATACCCAAATATTATCCATTAACATTAAATGAGCTTATAATAATAGTGGGAAAACCTTCAGGAATCACGGCCTTTAGGATCATTTGAACCGTCTGCTTTCTGTCAATTTTTGCCTTTTAGAAAGTGCTAATTCTTGTTAAGTCCGCATGAGAGACTTGTTTAATGAGCAGATTAAAAGGGTGATTATATGTCTTTTAAAAATGGTTTTTGTGGACAGGCTTCATGATGCCACTTTCCCATTTGGCACAGCAACATAGAGCAGTCTTTTTAATTACCCCTGCAGGGTCACTGGGACCCAAGCTGTTTGCTTTATTAAACCCTGTGATGGCGCCTTTGGAGCAGCTCCTTCTAAACTCTGCTGTCACAATTGTATCTAAATTAGCATCTGAGTGACCCTGTTGCCAGGCTTTCCAAACCCCAGCTGACAGGGATTGCCAAAAGATGCTAATTGCTTGGGCTGGGCTATGAACAAGGGCTTGCCAAGATAACAAAAGGACTAATGTTTCTTTCAATATGCGTCCAGATTCACATAAGTACCTCTTTTAATTACCAAGAATTATTGTAATGCCCAGTCAGTGGAATAATTGACCCTCAACAGGGAGAGCTTATTATGTAATAAATAATGGCGTCGGCCTTGTCAGAGTAGCAGGTATGGAGGTGATTTGCTGGACTGAAAAGAGCTTTTCTCAGCAAGGGCTCTGGGATAGACCAAGGCATCCCAGTAGGAGACCAGCAGAGGGGACTAATTTGAGTTTAACTGAGAGGAAATGCGCTGAAAGCTTTTAGACTTATCTTTACAATGACAAAGGAAGAAATAAAAAGGATTGAGTTGGTAGTTTGGCAGCTTACATCGAGGGAATCTCTCATGGACGAGGCAGACAGTCAAGAGTCATGCAGCTACTTCTCGTCTATGGGTTTTTAAGAACATGTTTTCACCGAGGATAATGAGAGGGGTTTTATTGTCTGTCCCTAACTTATATCTCTGTGTCTCAGCATTACAGATATTCACCGTGCTTGCACAGGAATAAAATGTGACATTATTAGATACAAGTGATTGATAAATGTGAAATTTCTTAATGTTTTTTATGTGAAGAAAAATCTAAACAGGTTTTGCCTACTCTCCTGTCTTATATTCACCTTCCATTTAAACTCCTAAATCCCAGGATGTGCTGCAGACTGGAGGGGTTAGATCTGTTCTCAACAACGCTGAAGTAAACCCAGGTTCATTTATTTTGTTGGTGTGCCCAGAATAACTCAGAAATCAAGATCCGGCCTTCTATTCTGGAGTCTCCATGTTCATAAAGAAAATACAGTCTACAGTAGAGCAGTTATCCTGGTGTTCAAAGTAGGCTCTGGGGATAATCAACTGTTGGCAAATATATATGGAAAACACATACAGACATGGAAAATCCCTTCCCCTCCCCCTTGCAAACATGGAAAAGAGACTGTGCACACAGCGTACTCCTGGGGGAAATGTTTGTAGTCTCATTTATGACAGGGCTCTTGTCCTTTTAGGTCAGACTATTGCAAGGTTTGGCTTGAGATATGTTGGCAGAGCTACTTGGGGAAATCTGCATAGTGCCTGCCAAAACAAGTTTTGGACCAAACCGTGCTTTTTAGTGCCTTGCTTTTATGATTAAGGTCACTCCTGCAAAGAACGCATAAAGCAAGAAAATAAATATTGACTTGGCTAGGTGATATATGAATAGCACTTTTTGTTGTGTTTATAAGGTCACCAAAAAGATCTGATGGAATTGCTTCCTTGTGCTGCATTTCATTTCAGTTTATCCACTGTTCTGTCCTTTGGGTGTATTTTTTTGTGATGGACAGTACATCAGTATTCTGAAAAAAATTATATTCTAGTTCAAAGATGTTTCCAATGTGATGCTCCTTTAAGTAGACACTTCTTGCTTTGCATACTCCTTAACTAACAGCCTGGGCATCCAGCAGAGGTTTAGCATAACAGAAGAAATATTTCAGTTGAAGACTGATAAGCGGAATATGAATGGAAAATTAATGTTGTAGATTAATTACACAGAAGTCATCTTAAGCTCTTTTATTTAAATGTGCTCTTCTCTCTTCCTTCTAATCTGTCCTTATGTGTCACTCAGACTCAGTATTTTCCAATTTTCAGAGCAGGAGAGAGGAGCAGGCCTGAGGATAAATGTTGTCCAGTAAACCCAACCATATCCTTCCTAAGAGGTTGATCTCCTCTGAAGGAGGCATTCAGATCAAGATGGGCTGGCAGCACAGCAGCAGTAGTGGTACTGGGAGGTAGTTGTACTTTCCATCACGTGATCACCAGACAGAAATATTTTCTGAACTCTGAACCAAATTTAAGCTGGACTTTTAGGATGTATCAAACTCCTACTGAGACTGTGTATATTCTTTCAACAGAGTTTGAGCTGATACAGTACATCTGAGAAATCTGGAGAATATCCTGGCCCTTTCACCCTTTCTTGTTGTCTCTAAACTGTGCACTTACTAGTGTGGCTGGAACTCCAGAGAACCTTTGTGGTCTTGCCGTTAGGAAAATCTCTATCCCTACAGTGCGCTCTGTATATTCCGCACCAGAAAAAAAAGGGAGAATCAAAGTGAATGTGCAATATTGCACAGCGTGAGAGGCATCTGTACATTACTGAGGTGAGTACCTAGATCTGGCAGGAAGGGGGAGTTCTGAGGTGCAGTAGTGAAGGGAGAGAGTGAAATAGCTTTTTGCTGTTTTGCAAGAAGCAGCTTCAGAGAAATTGAAGGTGTTTGGCTGAAAGTGGTAAGTCTACAATGGGCAACAGGTTCAGATATTGTTGAAATCTTTGTTTGAAGTTAAGCCTTAATTTTCATCCTTCTCTACCATGATTTCTTTGCTTCTTTGGTTTTTATGTCCTTTTCACCTCTTAAGCTCTTTTTGGTTTGTTTGTTGTTCATTTTGTTCCCCCTACCCTCCCTTCAGTGGGGCTTGAAGCAGCAAGGGCAGTTGGGATGTACTCACTCTGTTTGAGTGGCGTGGCACTCATGATGAGTTAAGAAGATCAGTATTATAAAGCTTTCTTCCTTCCTATGTGCTCTGTAGGCAGAAATATCAGCTGATCATTGTCCTCATTTTATCTGTGACTGTAGGGCTAGTCGCTCTAAAGCACCAAGACTTGTGTGATAGCTAAAGTAGATGATGAGGTGGCAGTGAAGTTATGAATTATTTTACATCTATTTTCATTATAGAAGATGAAGGGGAAATTATTATTCCAAGGGCTTTTTTAAAAATGGAAATCACTGTGTGGCTTTAGCAAATCTTAATGTTTTAGGAGAAAGTTAGATCTATTGAAAATTCAAGTGCAGTACATCACTCAAATACTATAGTGGAGATAATGACAAGATATACTAATAAATCTGTACCCAGTGAATTCCTTGATAAAACAGTTGTTGTATGAATGGAACATAGCAAGCACTTTCAAAATCCCTTCCTGTTCTCTTTTAACAAGTGCTCCTGAAAACCTTAAAGGTATGCAAATGAAGTCTGCCTTCAAGGGGGAGCCTAAGAATTAGATAAAACTTAATTTTACTTCAGCTCTTGGAAATGAAATTGAGGAATGAATTTTCCTATTAGGACAGCAATAGCCATGGATAAGTCCATCAATTATCTTTTAAATTTTTCTTGGTACAGTTTTATGTAAGTGAATATAGAGTTTGGCCCACAGAGATTTCATACATGAAGAGCATAAGGGGGAAATTAGGTTAATGTAACTTAAGTCAAAATGATGTAGCTTTGATGAGGAAATTGTAGTTCTTTAAATTATCAGCATTATTGAAGAAGTTGATGGAAGATAAGGGCAACTTGAATGAGACAAATTACTTGGGTTTCCTAACAGCTTTGCAAAATGCCCCTCCTAAGATTCTGTTGAGGAAAATAAGTAGCCATGTAATCCAGGGCAAAGTGCTAGTGTGGATTAAAAACTGTTCAGGCAGGTGTGTACATAGGAAGCAGGTTTGAGACAAGGTCAGTGAAGTGACCTAAACACAGTGATGCTTTAAGGCAAAGATGATGGAGGATGTTGAAAAAGAGGGGAGGAAGCTTCTGTCAAGTTGTTCCAGAGAGGAGGCTGATGAAGGGGATCCTGAAATAGAAATTACTTATTCTTGAGATTGGTGCAGAGGAAGAAAAATTTAGTGAGGGGTTGACTTGTATGTGGGGAAAAAAACAGACTTCACAGGCCTTACGAGCCTCTGTGACAGAGGAACTGAGGAATGGGAGAGAAGAGAGAGCAGTGATTTGTCAAGGGCTTGGAGGTCTTTTCCAACCCAATCTATTCTATGATTCTATGAACTACCAGATAGTGATGTGCGTTTATAAGAAGCAGGCAGGTTGTTCCAGGTAGATCTAGATTCCAGGATGATCATCAAATGTTAAAAGCAATACTATCAGAACACGCAGGTCTTGCTGCTCTTTAGATTTCTAATTAGCATGGATGCTAGGCTGTAGCTCTACAGTTGTCTCTACTTAGTTGCTGATGAAACAGTTTTTGTTGGGTTTTTTGGAGACTGGATCATTAGAATTTAGTCCTGCTGCAGCAAAATTTCTAGTGACTTGGTATGAACTTAGTAAAATGACATATTTACTAACCCTGGCTTAGAAAGAATGGTCAGTCTGTAAATTCATGTGGGGTGAATATTTGTCTGTACAAAAAAACTTTCAAGAATGTATTTCATAATCTGGTAAAGGAGATAGCCATTTGTTCTGTTGCTTCCCTTGTAAACAAAACTAGCTAAGCTGTAGCTAGAGTATGTCAATTACAGTAGCACATATTATGGTCAAGTTTACAAAAATCCTGGACTACTGTCCTTCAATTATTTTAACCTAAGCAAGCAGAGGAGTTCTCCAGCCATCAGTCCTTTCACAGTCTTTGTCCAGTTTCCAAGCAGCAGTTACCTCAGTCTTTTCCTTTTCCTTCCATGCAAGCTGTGCAAATACTCCAGTACTTACTTTAGACAGCATCCTGAACAGACTTCAAACTTCAGCAGTTTTTGTGGTAGCTATCTTCACAAAAGTAGGATTAGAATTTTTTTTTAAAACACACTTGTGTATTCAGTTGTGACTGAGTAACACTGTTGTTATTCAGTCACAACTTTGCAAAGTGTGGGAGATGTTGCTTCAGCTTTCAGCTATTAGTTTATTTTTTAGCAAATACTTTTTTTGCTTTAAATTTAATACTATATAAGGCTGAAAATGCCAGAAAATTACTCAGAATTAATTGTTCCTTATTATGGTTGTCTTAACGGAGATATCATTTGGTTGACGTTCCTTGTTTTTTTGTTTTTTCCACACTATGTCTTTACAATGTACCGTTCAAGTTTCTGCCATCTAAAAAGATTTTACGGTCTTCTTTTTTTATTATTATTATTTTTTCTTCAAATGCTAGTTTCATTACTAGGCTACCTTGGTAGGCATCTTGGCTTGTGAAGTCTTGGCAATACAGGAGAGCTGTTAAAGTAGGAACGGATAGGTTTTTTTATCATACCTTTTCTAACTTTTTAAATCAGCATTTATTAACACCTATTTTATTATTTTGCCTGACTAAGCCTTTTAAAGAAGGGATGTATTTGTTTCATTCACTGAGTCTTTAGTGTTCTGGAGATATCAAATTAATTTCTAAAACTAGGGAATCATGCATGTGATACACCTGGTATTTTTCAGGTTTAAAAAAATGTAAATTTCAAAAAAGCAAACTCACAAATTGATGAGCTTGATTAAAATTTAACTAAACTCTTTGGAGAAAGGGTAACTTTGTTAAAAAAAAAACACTCAACAAAATATCTGAGATAATCATTTATCAAAAGTAAAGGAGGGTGCATATTGCAATGACTGGATTTCTAGGATGACAGAAGGGCGTTATTTAATGAGATAAATCAAGATCTTTAAAATACAACATAATGAAATGAAGAGGCAAATTGTTTTGCAAGTCACCTTTTATGCTAATAATCCATCCCACTAATTCTGTACATCGCATGTTCAGCCAATATTGAAAAAGCAGGTGAGCATAAGGAGGTTGCTCTTCTTGTCACAGGTATTCCTTTAGAAGAGGAGTACACTGCTTGTTACTCTGTTAAGCTGTTGATAATAGTTGAGGTTTTTAATGAAACAAATTCAATGTACAAGAGAAGTGCAAACTGGAAGGTACGTAAGTAAACTGTCTGCAAAAAATTTTAAACTTGTTTACTTGCCTGCTAAGCTGTACCATGAAAGACTTAGTTGCAAAAGCTGACTTACACTGTTCTGGATTGATTAAGTGATGTATCACTGAGCATTAGAAATATGTGCTATATTTGCAGTCTGGAAAATATTTATTTCATAGCTTATTTGGGCAGATGTGAGCAAGTGTGGGAAGTATGTTAATACATGGAAACGCATAACTCTTTAAGTCAAATGTTTCCACAGTTGGTAATATCCCCAGCACAGATTAAATTTCCACCTAGAGCACAGCCATGTTCTTCACTGCCCTTCTCAGCCTTGCCAAGTGAAGGCATGTCTCTTCAGCAGGCAGCGATTTGGTTTACTCAGAAGTGGTTTGCTCTGGTCATTTCCATAACAGGCCAAGCAGGCTGAGGGTCACTGACTGTCCAGCTTTAAGCAAGAGGATAGTGTTTAAGCAGGATTTATGGCAAGCCGAGCCATACAAATTGTTGCTGTATCAAGTCACTAATCCAGTTAGTCCTCTGTCTTATCTCAAGTTACATGTAGTAGTAGTATTTTTCAAAAAACGGGAACTAGACCATCAGGGACTGACTGAAACATGAAAAGCTGCTGATTGACCATAGTAATCTGGATGGCAGTGGGGAACACCTTATGCCCTGATCTGTGAGGATTTATACCCGAAGAACTGTAATCCCTGACTTGGCCCTTTCTGTCATGTCTTAGAGGGCTCATGGCGGGTTGGTAGAGCATGTGTTACTGATCCATACACAGGTCAGCTTGATCACACAGTCTTGGCTCTCTTTGAATCCAGCTGCTAAGCTACAATAAAAGAAAGCTAAAAATATATCAAATATTTTCCTAATACTACACTGCCATGAAAGCAACTGGGTAGTTCTAGAAAGTCATTACAGAGCTGCAAATGGGAGGAGCTGCCCCCTTTAAGCAGTCCCTCTAATTACACAGTGCATTCCAGTGGGAAATCTAAGGGTTCACTCTTGCTGCACAGTCTCATACCGGAAGAGCCAGTGCCGGGAGGAGGGTTCCTCCATGGTTCAGTAGGTTGTTTGCTTCAAAGAGATCTTGTTGCAATGCATTCTTCAGGCTCTGAAGCAGGGATTTCCACTTTCAAATCTGTTCCCTCCTTGACTTGGAGCATCCCCTTGTCCTTTCTTTCCTCCTGGCAAGGGTGATTAGCCATGGGACATACAAGGCAGACTGGTGATGAGCTTGGTCTGATTTCAGACACCCTTGAAGTGTTTGCAAAGTACCAGGATGCTGCTTGTGTTCTCAGACTCTCTCATGGTGATGGATTCACATCCAGGCCTGTTACTGGAGCTTCATCTCAATTTATGTTGTGATACAGTTGACAACTCTGTGGATGTCAAGATGGAAAGTTCCAGGTTTTCTGTCAATCAAGAAAATTCCAATTAGTAGCTGAAGTGGCTCTACTGGATATATTTATGCAGCTGGATGGGCTGGATTTTCACACTGCTGTTTATTTAACACCTTTGACTGGAGTCAGAGATTTTGTTTCTCATTTAAGCTAAGGGTGCAACTAGTGGCTCTTTCTGCATTGTATCCACATAGAGGAAGGTCTGGGTTTTCTGCCAGGTTGATGTTTACCGAGTCCCTGAAGTTTCCTCTCTGCTCCTTCTCTGTGAGATCTCAACCTGATGCTAATATCCCTGATGCCTGTCTTCTGAACATCACCACTTGCTTTCCCCTTAACCTTTCTGTGGAAGTGGTGCTTCTGGTGGTTTTCAGTCAAGATGACGGGGGAGATACAGGGAGTGAAGCTGCTTTTGGAATGATAGATCTCCACTGAAGGATGCAATTGCTTTTGCTACAGATTTATTCCTTCCTTTCTTTTATGATAAACTGTCCAATAAGCCTCTTGCCTTTGAATGAATGAAAAAGTCACATCTGATGCTGTTGTCATCCAATTAACTCTGAAAAATCAAAGCAGAATATTTTCCAGAAGAAAGTGTCAGCCTTTAAAATTTATATTAATATTCATGCTTCTGAGCAGTCTTATGAAAGAGAAGTTAATTCAGACTGTGAAGGGTTATTACTCAAATGCTTAGGGAAGGTAGAAGAGACTAAAATTTCTTTGTACATTGCTAGAAAGCAAACATGATGAGGGGAATACTACTTAAAATATAGTTCTACTATTCTTAGTTCTACTTAAAATATATATATCTGGAGATAGGGCACCAAAGCAGGAGACATGTTACTAATGCTAAAAGATGATGTTGATGCAAAGGGATCTAAAAAAGCCCTATATAAACTTCAGCTGAAAAGTACTTGTGAAGACCTGCTTTCTAGGGGAGGAAATTCCAGGATAGCTTTCCAGTAATAGTAACAGTAGTAGAGCAAGAGAGAAAAAAAAAAAAATTGCTTTGGATGGAGGAGATTAATATTTTCATGAGGTGACAAACTGACAGGAATTTCGTATTGAAAAAACCAGAAAACGTCTGCACTTGAAGTGGTGCACCAGGAGCCGCAGGAGCCAGAGCAGAGCAATTTGCAGCTCCTAGAGAAAGCTTTCTAAATGTGTTCTTGAAATGATGCTTTGCTGCCAGTGGGAGTTCAGTGACTGGCAAGATAGCTTCCAGTTGGAAAATCCCATTAGTCTGTCATAAATTTTCAGTTATAGATAAGCTAATTTGGCATTTTAATATTATTATATATTCGGTATTAATTTTGATGTTTTATCACTTCAGAAGAGTAGGCATAGGGTTATATGCTCTTTCTCCTGTGTATTATATGCCCAAGTAGTGTGATGACATGAGTGAGGTCTCCTGGATTTAGTAGACCCAAGATACATCTCTTCTCCATGACAAATCCCACGTGTGAAGGATGTGTGTTTCCCTGATAATTCCCTTTTTACATTAACTCAGATACTTGAGGATGGAACAGACAATGAAATACATGTGTATGTTATATCCTATTATTCAGCCTCTACTTCAAAACTGTCATGGTCAGCAAGATTCCCAGGAGGTAGCAATCAAAGTCATGCCAGCTGGTCACCTTTTAGTATGTATTGTTATCCTATCTTTCCAGAGGAAGCTATCAGAGCCGTAATTGTTCATAGAAGTTTATGTGCTGTTAGCAGATTCTGATTATTCCATTTTGAGCAATGTTACAATGCTTTTTGGTAACTGTGTTGTTACATACCAAATCAGAAGAGCAATTTTTAGCAATCCTTTCACTTCAATGACTACTGTAGTGCATAGCCAAGAAAAACGTAGGCTTTTTTTAATCCTACAAATCTTTTCAAAATAATAGAACAACTAATTTCATGTAGCTGACTGAGGTTAGGAGCAGTACATACTTGATTAGTTCAGACCACACAAACTCTAGTCTATCTTGGAGCTGTTTAATTACAGATTTCTTTAGCCTTGTACTTAAAATTATAGTAGAACTGGAAACCTTATAACTTAATGTGTTACTGAAATTCATCCACATTTTTCATAATACAAGTCAGAGAAGGTGCTTAAAAAGAGTATCAGATGATGTGAATAGAGCACATGCTTATGTTCTTTTCATTAGTTGTATGTTCTGTTACACTGGAACTGGAGTTTTTGGGAGAGGGGCACGTTATTGTTGGTTTGGGGTTAGTTTTTTTTTGAACAGGAATTCATTAAGGGTGGATAACAAAAGAGGAAATCAAGGACATCTGTGTCCTTGTAGCTGAGCTATTGTGGAGTTCTCTCCGCTAAGTTTGTGAGGAGGAGGTGTCTAGCATGGTTACCCAAATCTTTGTTGTTTCTAAGCCCTATCTTTAAGAACAGAGATTTTCAGTAACCTCTTGATGCTCTGTAAGCATCAAGAAGCTTTTGACAGATAGCAACCACATGTTGTCATTACTGTGGTTTATGCAATGTCCTTACTTAACATATGTATGTGCAGTTGAGTAGAGCAGCTGTGGTTTCAACAGCTAAGCATAGCATTAGAAGCCAGCACCAGTCTGGAAGTGGATTAGACATGTTAGTATGGAACTAACTGTACTACTGCTTGTGCCTTGCTACCAGTTTGCATCTGTGCTTATGTAGCTCCTGCCTACCCATGCCTGAGCCTCAGTGGTTTGTTTCATAGGAATCCTGGTTATTTAAACTGAGGAAGGATGGCTGTTGGTCTTCTGAGGAGGACTTTTTTTTTTAATGTGTTTTTTTTTCACTCAGAGATAAAATTGACCCGTGCAAGACTCAAAACAGCCTGTTTATTTTTGTGCCGCCAGACTGGCCTCACTTTTGGTTTTGGGAATCTCTGCACTTTCTAGATAATGTCAGATGGAGTGGGTAGAGATTGTGTACCTTGTATGCCAGGTCTTCTGCTATAAAGCTCTACTGAAAACCTGTGTGGTCTTGGAGCTTTTTGTGTTTGCATTAGTTTAATTGCCTCTGTGACCTCTCTTCCTATGTTGGCCTTTCAAGCTCTGTGGGCTCTTAGCCTCACTGATATCTCTCCACAGGATCTTTGTACCGGGAAGCACCCAGGCTTGCCTGGAACTCCCCCAGCCATGCTATCCAGTTATACCCAGCAGTTTCTCTGGCTTTTATACTGAACTTCTGGTTTTGTGTTTTTAATACCTGTAATTCACTTCCTTCTGTTAAGCTGTAGATGAGGAGTTTATTAGTTTTAGTTCTCTTCATAATACATCTGTTTCAGCATCTGACTGCTTTTTCATTTCTTTCAGGAGCATGGTATTTAGTTGCCCTCTGAGAAAGGGGAGTAATTTATAAATATCCTTCTAGACCACTTCTTTTATGCAGCACCTCCAGTTATTTGATTGCCTGTGTTAATTTCTTTTATTGTTTCCTTTTATTTTTTTCCCCTCTGGGTTACTAAGATTAATTACTTTTCCATACTTTAATTCTTCTGTGTATCCTAAGCAGTGTTGTTAAATTTCAGTCTTTCTCATGGCAGTCAAAATATAACATATTTTCTGCCCTAACAGCCTCCAAATTAACTTTAATCCTACATTAGGAAATTTTTCAGTCTCGCTGTATCTGTTATGTGAAATCCAAAGTGGTGATCCATGAGTTAGAACAGCAAGAGGTACCCCAGTCTGAACAGAACCCAGCCACGTGACCTTCTACTATTCTTTGATTTCACTGACTGTATCTAAACGGACTCTTGGGAGAGCTCTACAGAGAACCCTGACTGTCCAGGTCAGGAACGTGATGAAAGAAGCTGTGACTCTGTTCCAGCCCATATGCCAGCATTTCTTTTCCATGAAAACTAGAAGTAGGAAACATCACCTACACATCTGTGTCATGTCCCTGTATGGATTTGGAACATAGACCAGACACATCCTCAAACTTAATGGTACCCGTGCATCAGCATTCAGATGCATGCACTGTTTCTCACTTCAGTTTTTATTTGTAGAGATCTATCTCCTTCTGTTTGATCTGAATTTTCAGACCTAATCACAGAATCACAGAATGTTGGGGAT
>NW_010339387.1:461-1276 GCF_000700745.2 Antrostomus carolinensis | reverse complement strand
AGAACATCTACAAAAAATTCACATAAATTATAAACACAACTAAACACAATCTATGCACAAAATAAACATAATTTCACAATAAAAATAACAAAATTTATACATCTAATAAACATGACTTATGCAAATCAAAAACATAACTTATGCATGCAATTAACATACAGTATACACAAAACCAACATACTAAACAAATCCAATTTACACACTGTACACACCTAACTAACATAATTTATGTACATAATCAACATAATCTATCCATCTAAGTAACAAAATTCATGCACATAAATAAAATAACTTCTGCACCTCATTACCATGATTTACACAACTAATTACCACAACATTCACACCTAATTAACACATTTAGCAGACAAAATTACCACATTTCAATGACCTATTCATCACACACTACACATCTAATTACACTTAATGAATACAACTAACATAATTTATGCACATAATTAAAATGATATACATACATAAATAACACCACTTATACACCCAAGAACCACAATAGTCACACCTAATTAACACATTTAGCACACAAAATTACCACATTTCAATGGCCTACTCACCATACTTTTTGCACCTAATTACCACATTTAATGCATATAATTAACATAATTTATGCAACTCAATAAAACACTTTCCCACACCTAATTAACATAACTTATGCACCTAATTACCAGGATCTACACCCCTAATTACCACATTCTCCACACACAATTAACAGAACTTATGCATCTGCTTAACATAATTTATGCACATAACCAGCGAATTACAGAAACCTAAGAAACATAATTTATGTACATAATTAACAT
>NW_010339387.1:0-301 GCF_000700745.2 Antrostomus carolinensis | reverse complement strand
TTAACATAATTTATGCACACAATTAACATAATTTACAAACCTAATTAACAGCATTTACACACCTAATTAACATAATTTATGAACCTCAATAACATAATTAACACACATTACAGTTAGTCATTACAGGTAATCATTACGGTTAATGCTAGTCATTAAGGTTTAGGGGTTAGGGGTTACAAATTAGGGATTAGGGGTTACAGGTTAGAGGTTAGGGTTACACTTAGGGTTACAGTTACAGTTAGGGGATACAGTTACAGTTAGGGGTTAAGCTTAGGGGTTAGGGTTAGGGTTAGTCATTAGG
>NW_010339386.1:1779-16977 GCF_000700745.2 Antrostomus carolinensis | reverse complement strand
AATAAAATAAAATAAAATAAAATAAAAGTATATATGTATCACAAGAATATCCTGGTGGACCTTAGTTGTTGTGGGGGTCTGATGTCTGAAAGCATTATATGTTCTGTGAATCATAGAGGTTTAGTAAACAAAGCAGGTTTGTTTGACTAGGTGGAAATTTTGCCTAAAGGAAATTGTTCCTAAAGGGACCCATCTACAGAGTTCCCTGCTCTATCCCCAGGAACAACTAACATAGCCTGTCTTTGTAGTTTAATTGTTGCTTTGACTATGTGAATTTATTTCATAAATAACTTTCACAGCAAATAACTTTCTCAAACAATTTTTATCAACAGTTTCAACAAATGTATCCCTTTCTCATTGTAATTTGTCAATGAACAAGCTTTTCCTTGCATGAATCTCTTTATTGTTCAAAATCTCCATAAAGATAAGAGTGCAGTTTATTTTAGAGATTGTTCATCAATTTTGCTCCAAGACTATTACAAAGAATACTGGCTCATCATAATTTGCAATTCATGCTGCTTAATGGATTGCATCACTCACAAGTTTCTGGTTTTTCTTGTTTTTTATTTCTCCATTAAGAGGCTTAGAAACAGGATCTGAAGCAGAAGCAGACATGCATGTCCTCACTGCTGGGACCTAGGGAGATACTATCCTGCTAGACTCCTGTCTCATTTTGAGAAGTCTCACAGTGGAGATTACCAGCCAATTCTCCTCATTTTCTAAGATTATGAGGATCCAGGTAATAAGTTTTCTACAAGCAATGAAAGTATTCACCCATGAACAAATTCTTGTTACTGAAGTAAATGAAAGATCATTACATACATCAGTGACTTCAGTGTAAAAACCAGTACTGTGCTAGCTACTTCTTTATCTGCTGGAGAGTAGGATGGGCTAGCTGCTCTGTAAGGGCAGGGGAACCAGGAGCCACACATCATAACAAGGCACTGAATTTGCCTACATGGGGTGGTACCACAGCACCCGTGTAGGATGAGCAAAGCACATCCAGCTTGGCAAACAGTGTTGACTGAGTTCAGATCTTCAGATGAGTCTGTGGTGAAGAGGCAAATCCAGGGAGAAGAAGCCAGGACTAGGAGTCATAAAGTCGGGGTTAGAATCAGGTCTGGTGACCACAATTGGCACGAACTGCAGTCCAGGGATCATCAGACAAGTCCTTAGAGATGAGGTTGTTTCACATGTGAAATTATCTAACAGGAAACCTTGTACCAGCAGGTTATGGGTAAGTTACAGGTAAAACCATATTCCAAAGGGTGTTGTAGTTTAAGTTGGCTGACAATTAAATACCACAAAGCCACTTGCTTACTACCTCCACCTCCCCTCCCCCTCTGTGGAAAAGGGGAGAGAATTGGAGGGGTAAAGACACTTGTAGGTTGAAATAAGAACAATGTAATAACTGGAATAAAATAACACTTAAAATAATAATAATAATTATAATTATAATAATACAATATAAAAATGAATGATGCATGGTATGATTGCTCATCACCCACTAATAGTGATGCCACAGGACTGAAAACCCTGCACTCAAAACTGCAATCACAACAGAGAGATTGCCAGCCTGTCTTTCTGTTCAGCCCTTATTTATATACTGAACATGATGTTATATGATATGGAATATCACATTGGCATATAGGATATGCCAGTTTGGGTCTGCTAATTTTACTATATACCGTCATGAGAAGTTATAAGATTCTTGATTTCCCAGTAACAAGCAAAACATCAGTATACAGTCAACATTCTTCTCATATCAAATCCTATACTGAAAAAAAACCACAGCTCTATTCTAGCTATTAAGGAAAAAAATGTCTCCATCAGAGCCAAAACCAGGACAAAGAGAAATATACCAACAATAATGTTCTGTTCAGTTTTTTTAAGTTCTCCAGCTCTTTGAAGAGTCTAAAGTGAATAACAGATCTTTTTAACACCTTAGTGTATCTGCATTTAATTAATGAAGATTTGTAATATGCAGGTAGTGTGGGTGAGGAAAATCCTCAGAGGACTTTGTAACCACCAGGATTGCAGTTGGGTTTCATAAATGTTAGCAAAGCCAGGAAAAGGACCTTAGTCATCTGAAGTCAAATCATATTTTTCTCCTCAGTTTTCAAACATATTTAATACACCAGAATGTGAATGTTCCAAGCTGATAAATTAAAACTATAATAAGTTAAATTGTGTATGTTGGAACACTAGGTGGAATACTAAGCAGGGCTGCAGAAAACAGTTATGGTTATACTTTACAGTTTTATGGTTATACTTTACACATTTATAGTGGTTTTGATTGTTTCAATTTTTAATGGAAATTAGTAAGTATTTCTGAATCAAAATCTTTGCAAAGGAGCTGTAACTTCTGTTGGGCATAGTGGTGATTTTATTTTCATTCTGTATCATATACTGTGAGAGTGATAGTGTAACTTCACTGGAACTATGAAAAAAACATTCAAAAGACATTTTTTTCCTCTTTTTCTTTCCAAGTTTCCTTCACAGTTTTGTCTTGTTGATTAACACAATACAGATAGCATCAGTACTTATATTGTAAAGACAGTAATCAAGATCTGTGTGTCTCTGACTAAGTAATGTAGACTCTGGAGGTTTTCTTAGGATAGTATAAACGGAATTTAGAAACACATCTGGATTAATATCTAATAACACTGACTATGTGATTCCATTGCTTTGCAATTACCTTAGAAGAATGAGTCCATTAAACTTGTAGGTACAACCTGTTTAACATAAGCTCAGAGGAATATAGCTTTTCTCCAGAAGAGTCACTTTTCATATCACTTAAGAAAGAAAACAAAGGAAAGTATAAAGAAAATTCTACAGTCTATGTTGAAGATTAAAGGCTTTTCACCCTGGTTAAACTAGTAGTTTGTCACATAAAATTCAATTTGCATAAGGGAAATTAATATAGAGCTTTCATAAGAGAATTAGTAATAAAGAGCCATTGGTTTTATTACAGATAGGGAAGACTCAGTTTTTCAACAAGAGAGGTCTGGGACTGGGTCTGCTGTATACTCTCCTCCTCTCTCCCTACAACCTCTGTTTTAGACACGTTCTATAGAAGTAATAATCTGTAAGGCTGTACTCAGCTAGAGTAATGTTGTTACGTATGCATGAATTAAGCAATGTGGTTTCTAACGTTCATTATGTTATTATTAGCAAGGATTTTCCCTCTCTTCTTTTGAAGGCTAGGAAATTTTTAAGTACTCTGCATTACGGAATCAGAGAATTGCCTAGGTTGGAAAAGACCTTTAAGATCAAGCTCAATCATTAACCTCACACTGACAAGTCCCTGACTAAACCATGTCCCTCAGTACTATGTCTATACGACTCTTCAATCCCTCAAGGGATGGGGACTCCACCACTGCCTGGGCAACCCCTTCCAATGCCTGAGAACCCTTTCAGCACAGCAATTATTCCTCACATCCAACCTCAACTGCCCCTGGGGCAACTTGAGGCCATTTCCTCTCGTCCTGTCACTTGTTCCTTGATTGAACAGACCAACCTCCACCTCTCTACACCCTCCTTTCAGGGAGTTCTGGAGAGCAAGAAGGTCTCCCCTAAGCCTCCTTTTCTCCAGGCTAAACAACCCCAGTTCCCTCAGCTGCTCCTTGTTAGGTGTTCCAGACCCTTCCCCAGCTCTGTTACCTTTCTCTGGACGTGCTCCAGCACCTCCATGTCCCTCTTGGAGTGACCCAAAACTGAACACAGTATTGTACATAAATTAAGAAAAATATAAATTAATAGAACATTTCTAACTGTGTTTTCAAAGAAACATAGCTGACTTCATGGCTTCACCAAGGGTAAATCATGCCTGACCAATCTGGCGGCCTTTTATGACAGGGTTACAACATTGATGGATAAGGCTAAAGCAACTGACGTCATCTACCTGGACTTGTGCAAGGCGTTTGAAACCGTCCCACATGACATCCTTTTCTCGAAATTGGAAACCTACGGGTTTGATGGATGGGCCACTCGGTGGATAAGGAATTGGCTGGATGGCCGCACTCAAAGAGTTGTGGTCAACAGCTCAGTGTCCGACTGGAGACAGGTGATGAGTGGTGTCACTCAAGGTTCAGTATTGGGACCGGTGCTCTTCAACATCTTTGTCGGAGACATAGACAGTGGGATTGAGTGCACCCTCAGCAAGTTTGCCCACCACACCAAGCTGTGTGGTGTGGTTGACTTGCTGGACGGACGGGATGCCAAACTTGAGAGGTGGGCTTGTGCTAACCTCATGAAGTTCAACAAGATGCAAGGTCCTGCACCTGGGTCAGGGTAATCTTAAGCACAAATGCAGGTTGGGCAATGAGTGGTTTGAGGTCAACTCTGAAGAGAAGGACTTCAGAGTGGTGGTAGACAAGAAGCTGAACATGAACAGGCAATGTCCCCTTGCAGCCCAGAAGGCCAATAACCATATCCTGGGCTGCATCAAGAGAAGTGTGGCCAGCAGGTCGAGGGAGGTGATTCTGCCCCTCTATTCCCCCCTCATAAGGTCCCACCTGGAATACTGCATCCAGTTCTCGAGCCCCCAACACAAGAAAGACATGGACCAGTTAGAACAAGTCCAGAGAAGGGCCACGAGGATGATCTGAGGGCTGGAGCACCTCTCCTATGAGGACAGGCTGAAAGAGTTGGGGCTGTTCAGCCTGGAAAAGAGAAGGCTCCGGGGAGATCTTATAGCAGCCTTCCAATACCTGAAGGGGGCCTACAAGAAAGCTGGGGAGGGACTTTTCATAAGGGCAGTTAATGACAGACCAAGGGGAAATGGCTTTAAACTGGAAGAGAGGAAGTTTAGATTAGATATTAGGAAGAAATTTTTGACTGTGAGGTTGTTGAGACACTGGAACAGGCTGCTCACAGGAGCTGTGGATGCCCCCTCCCTGGAAGTGTTTAAGGCCAGGCTGGATGAGGTTTTGAGCAACCTGGTCTAGTGGGAGGTGTACCTGTTGATGGCAGGGGGGTTGGATCTAGGTGATCTTTAAGGTCCCATCCAACCCAGACCATTCTATGATTTTATGATTCTATAACTTTGCCTAGTTGCAAGATAACTATACATAGGGTCTTGTCTAGGAATTTTAGGGTTTCATGTATATGACACCATATCCTGCTCTGTTAACATCTGTATTTAGATTCCAGGTGAATCTTATTCTCTGACTACATGCGTCTGGCATCATACAGAAGGAAGCTGATGTCTTCCGAAGTAGACATATTCCCTATATTGACCTCACAGGGGCAGATCTTAAGTTCATATCCATTAACCTAATTAGGACTGGAACTAATATCTCCTAGCTTTGGAAATCTAAAATGTACAGCTCTACAACAGGATGAGTGGCGGCCTAAATAGGAGCTCTGAATGCACCACATGGAGAATGTTGATTTCTTTTCACTAATAAGGAGAAAATGGAGTCAAGATGACTAGCTCAGATGTAAAGTTATTGTGGTTTATAGCAGTTGAAAATTCCATCTATCTTAACTATTTTTAAAAGCTAGTATATGTCCATATAAAATCCCAGTGAAAATGAAATTCACAGCAGCCTATCTGTCAGAGTCTACAGATAGAAACTGCTGTATTATTCCTTGCGGAGTTTCATGTTTATATTTTTGGATGCAGTGTGTGACATCTTTAAACAAAGCAATTGTAAGAAAACAGCACAATAGGTGTTTAATCAAGAGCATCTGTAATAGGCAGAGATAAATTAGAAAGACTCTAAATGGCATACAGAAAAAATCTGTTAAATAGGATCAGAAATTATAAGACAGTAAAATGGAAATAATTTGTGGCTAATTTTCTACCAGGTGCACCTGTGGTTTAAGAAGGACAATGATGAAAATGCTGTTCATTAATTGTTTCCTGCGGAACTTTCTTGCAGAGTCAATCACCATCTGAAGACATAACTAGTTTTTAGGAGAAGTTCCACAGATGTGGATAATAGTAATAAGAACAGTGCATACTTATATCAAGGATAACATTTGGGAATCACAAATACTTCATAAATAGAGTAAAAACTTTCAATACCACAGTAAGAAAGTTATATAGTAGAACTAGGAAGTCTTACAGGTCAAGCAGAAAAAAACATTAGATTTATCTGTTAATATTCAAAGTGACCCTTGAACTGTCTGTGGTTTGAATGGACTTCTAATCAGAAGATTTTAGCCAGAGAAAACTCCCTTCCACGAAATAGAATTTGCTCTTTGAACTGTTTGTGACGTAATTGTGCAAATAACAATTATTTCTTTATTCAGTGTCTAAACTGAAAGTGAATAAATTATTGAGAACAACCTCAAATTAATCCATCTTTAAAGATTTTATCCAACCCAAAATGTGCATCAAATGAGATATTCTGACCAAAGTGAAAACTGCATTTTACAGTATTTCCAAAAAAAGTTAAAGCTATGGAGATGTCATTGTTGTATCAACCTCCAGCTCATTCCCTTTGTTGCCGGTAGTCCTTATAGGATCAGTATATGAAATATGGATGATTTGTATTCAGGTTGTTTTTTTCCTTAATTAAGAAGACTTCAAGAGCTGTTTTCACAGGGGAAAAATGGTCACAAGTTTTGATCTATTATCAGGATATGTTCTGAGCCTTAGAAAAATTATTTTAGGAACCTGAAGTTATACACACTCTTCAATAATCATAGGAAATGGATTATTCCATAATAATGTATTAATTTAATTTATTAAGTTAGTTAATTTCACTCCTATCCAAGTACATATATATACATGGCTCTCATTGATGTATTGTCTGAGTGGTATCCTGTAGTACAGTAAACAAAATATTCACCATCTGTCACATGTAGCTCATTCACAGCATAGGACGAATGAGATGAGCTAAGTGTTTTATTTTGGCAATGTTGGGGTTTTTTTGGTGGTTTTTTTTTTTTAATTTGTGTTCTACTGTATAGAAAAAGTAGTTTACAGAAAAATAATCTTGGTCTTGGAATAAAGCATGAGATTTCAGTCTTAGATCCTTAAAAAAGTCAAACCTAGCATTGGTTTCAAGAAATTTTTGAATAAAGCTTTATTGTTTCTGGAGAGATGCTTAATGGTGGTTTAAAAATCCTTAATACATCTAAGTTACCAGCTGTAGTCCTTATTCAGGTACTTCAGATAATGTTTCAGTTATTACAAATCTGGGTCATTAAACACCTTGGGTATAATATCAGAGACTGAATCTCTCTAACAAGGTGATGTCATGTGCTGGAAACCAAGTCTAATGTAATCCCTGTACAAGAAAGACACATACTTATCAGAGTCTGAAGTTTGATGAATACATGCCAAAGTTTACTGCATCAAGAGCATGAAGCGGGAAAAGGAGTTTCAGCTATAAAAACCTGTCCCTGATTTCCCCAATGAATATTGTGCATGGCCCATCAGAAATCACACAGATTTGATTAACAGATTGTCTGATCTTTTAAATTTAGTATATGAGATGGGCCATGAAGCCTTTGAAAGGTAGCTGTTACAGATGATGGTATGCTCAGCGGGTCATCGCTTAAGTCTTGAATAGACAAGACCCTTAGAATTTTGGTATAGCTACAGTTCTTGAAAATCTAGTTAGGTGAGTGTTAAGAAATGAGGTTCATGCCTTCATTAGTGAGAAGCTAAACAAATATAATGCTTCTGCGTCTATACAGTTTCTCTAAAGCTTTGCTATCTGACACATGGATTTACCAGGTTTCTCAGAACTACCTCAATACTGAGAGAGTCAAACAACAAACCTGGATGGCTAAAAGACATGGGGAAATCTTGGGATTTCTTTAGAGAACAGAAGTGTGGGACTGGGAAGGAAGGGGAGACATTTCTAAAATAAATTCAGAAATGAGAACCTATTGTGACATCAGTGCGAAGGAACCAAGAAGCAAATAGAGAACCTCCCAAAGCCATATTTTGTTAGAACTTTTAAAAAGGAAATAAAAGTAAAAAAATATTAATCCAAGATAACTGCCAAGAGAATGTAAAAGTATGAAGTGGGCTCAATCCTTCAGAGATACCATGGCTGAACACAATATAGTGTTGAATTGTGGCCCCAAAACTTAAACTAATATCTTGTTTACATTTTAAAAGACAATGAGTTGAAAATGAGCAATGGCAAGATGTGTACAGGAGGTGATGGAGCAGAAATGAAAATTGGCATATTCAGCATTAGAATTAAATCTTAAAATATCCCTAAATAAAAATAATTGGACAATGTGCATCCTAGAATTTGGAATTAAATAGGAGATGGAATTGCAGATCTGGTTCCAAATGTGTTTTAATAAATATCTTAAAATGAACATTTACTGGATTTTCAAAGGATAAAAAATATGGTGACTCTGCTTAAGGAAAAGAAACAAGGGAGAAAATTCTGTACACTTGAAGAGTGATAATCTGACTTCAGTTAATGTATATAAGAAAGCAAAATCTTTTGAGAGAAAAATTTTCAAAATGGATTGACTAAAACTACACTATTTGAGGGTCTAGAAAACAGAATTGCCTTTTTTTCCTGTTTTACAAAAGAAAATATAGTAGCTATTTTACATATTGAAGAAGGAAGGTATATTTTCTGGATTTTTGTTTTGTTTTCTTTTGGGTTTTTTTCCCTTTTTTGCATAAACCTCGATTAAATTCAAATATTAAACTGGTTGCACTAAGATTCCGTTAAAGATTTAGTTACCTTCTGTAGTGAACATTAAGACATTAATACTCAAATTCTATTTAAATAGTTAAAAGAAATTAAAATGTATAGGAAAGATCACTACATATCATGACCTAATTTTCTAATGAAAGCCTAGCAGGTGATAGATTGTTTAAGCTTCTCAAAGGTTTTAGTTTTGTGCTCAATAATTCAGAAATGAGAGTGAGGTTACGTTGATTTATAATTTGTAACCATCAGTTTTTCCCAGAGAGAGCATGCTGTAGTACAGTATCTGGACTCATTTTATGTTCTTTCTTTAATGTTGTGTTATTCACACTTGAACCTGAAAGAAAATTATAATGCATCTCCAAAACTGACCCTACTCCAAGCATAGCTGAGTTTTCTGCTCAAATTACCTGAGAAATGAAAAGAGGTTTTTTCCCCCTCCCTACAATTTTTTCAGAATCTTATGTTTGCAAACTTCTTTAGCTGCTTTCATTCCACAATGAGCACTTATTTTATATTTAATAATTTTTGTTGGTTATGTTTGAGTATTTTTAATTGAATTTTTATAACTGAATAGGCTGGTATTAATTTTTTATATAAAGTACCATTGGACAGACCCAGATGTGGGGAATAGAAAACCTGTATTTAAGGTTTCATTACTTTAGTTTCATTAATTTTCACCAATGGTTCCCAAGTTTTAGAAGAGTCTGATAAACCTGAATCAACTGTGGTCAAAAAAGCAAAAATTGTGAATTCCAAAAATCTACAGAAAGAGAAACCATGTGGAGTAATGATTACATCTTCAAGTGGGAAAGGGTCTGTGCCAGTATCTAGACCATGTTGATCTCATTATTCTTATTACCTCCACAGCATATTTAATGATATAAATCTCTAGGGGTTTTTGTTTGTGTATCCATAATTTGCATAAGAAGTGTCTTCCTCCAGGACCACTGGGAGATCAAGACCATGTCATACAATTCTGGCAAAGTGATTTCCTTATTCTTTCATTAAAGTTTTAATTTTCACAAATGAATAGAATCTCATGATGTTTTAAGTATTTTCAATATATTCATCCCTCAGTTGGATACTCTTTCAATTTTTAAATGTCAAGTATAATTTCATTTCTTATCAATCAAACCTATAGATAGGATTTCATTTTAAAGCCAGTTTTTCTTTCCCCTTGATAAACTCATGAAGTTAATGTTTCTCACAAAAGAACTATTTTTTTAGAAAAAATCTCATGTTCAGTTAGCTACTCTTAATAAGATTATTACAGTCAGTTGGGTTTTGCAAGGTGTGTTGCTGTTAGCAGTGAATGACATGACGAAACCAGGGAAAGACATTGGGGACACAGCTCCACCGTTTCTTGGTTTTGTGATAAAATGATAGTTACTTTCTGGGGTCCACTGCATGAGGCAGATGTTTCCATGTCATTAGATTAACAGTCAGTGTTGCTAGTATTAGTGTGTAATCAAATTAGCATGTTATAATTTCTCTCTGTTCTGTATCTTTTTCCATGTCTTGCTGATTTTGCAACCAACTTTTGCTTCATTGATCACTGTTACAGAACTCCCTTACTAATGGAAGATGACTCTGAGTAAATAAAAATAGAGAGTTAAGATGCTAGTTCAGGGAACTCAATAGTGTGATGTTACATCCAGTGTTGTGCAGAATAACCCATTGTGTGTTGCAAAGGTGCTTTTTGAATATCTTTTTTGTTTGGAGCTGTTTACAGGTTCCAAACCTCCCGTGGAGTCAAGTGTAAGGAGAAATGCAACTTTGGAACGATGTGAAAGCACACCCTCCTAAGAAGTATCAAAATTTACTGTCAAATTTCTGTCTCCTGACATAATCTTACTCGTTCTTACTCTTTAACATATGTGGACAACCTTTGGTAACTGAAGAAAACATAGTTCTCCACCCTGTGACACTGCAAAAAACTCCACCCTGTGACACTGCATTCCCTGATCCTCAGAAAGCAGGCAGTAATAGCATTTCTACTGCCACATTTCTGAATAACTCTTCTTCAGATGAGTAGGTTGGAGGTTTAGCCTTCTGGATAATGATATGGGTTAGCTATTTTGAAAACTTCACTAAGACTCCAACTATTCTTCCATTTGAAAAAAAAAAAAAAATAACAGAAAAAAATGTGAAATAAAGAGATTTTCTTTCTCTTAGGAATATTATCAGCGTACATGATGCAAAAGAAATTCCAATTACTAACCAAAGATAACAATAGAAAGACTTGAGTAATTAAATTATTATTCTGTACAAGGGTTTTCATGGGATTTGTAATTCACAAAACTCTTTCATTTATTTAGATTCCTAAAGTGGAAAAGGTGAAAATCAAAAAGAAAATGGAAAATTCCATTAACTTCTTCTGCTAGCTATATACCTACACAGGGCACTTGACTGGATCCCTTTGCAACTGCAGATATTTTAAGACAAAAGACATCTTTAAAGAATGACCGCCATAAAAACACAATTGGCTTGGGAAGAAACATTGCCTATTCATGCAATATAGGCCAGGGAATTAGTGAAAAGCTCAGGTGTTTTAAAAGCTGTCTAACCCTATAAAAAATGTTCCCTTGACTGTTTATAGTTCACCTGAGACTATGTCCTGCCAATATGTTTATTTAATAGTTTGCTACCTATTACAAAGAGCAGATATGGTTGGAATTTTTCTACTTGAGCTGGATTGTTTTAACATTAACTGAAGTTTCAACTATTTTTTTTTAAATTGTTCATTTCCCTTCACAATATTGATATGTACAGAATTGTACATCAAAAAGTGAAAATAATTCCATTTACAGTACTTTGATAAATTGGATTTTTCATGAACAGCTTTTACTGCAAACTATTGCTTTTAGAATTTATTTGGAAACTAAATCATATATTCTGACTAGCTATAGTTATAAATGAATCATGTAATTTCAAGCACTGTAAATATGAACTTGACAGTAAGCTCATCAAAGTAAAAGAAAGGAATTCCACTGACTTTCATTATACCCTGTGTCTGCTAGTAACCAGTTTCATAATTAATCTAAAAGACTTTACAATAATCAGTTAATTATACTATATTCATTTTTACTATTTCTGTGTATGGCTGATCTATGAAGCCTGTTTTGATTAGCCATTTTTCCACCATCCCAAATTTAGTTTGAAATCTATAGTGTCCTTTCAAATAGTTTTAATATATTTAGGTTTTTCTAATCAACACGTTTTTGCTCATAACTGCTGCAGCGACTGGGAACACTTCCCCTGCATGCAGTGGACGTCACTTGAGATCTCACACATTTTTATATCCTGATAGCTGTATATAATGCAATAAGTATAAGACCTGTGTCTGTGTGGAATTATAGCAAAAGAAAAAGAGGGTTTAAAAAAAATGAAATTATATGCCAGTTAATAAATATATATATAAATAAAATAGAATACTTAGAGATCACTGAAATCTATAATCCCACAGGGAAAAAAAAAAAAAAAAATGTTGACAATGCTTCATTAACCAATATGGAATGAGATGATAGTATGATGAAAGATTTAAGGGAGTGTCCTTTAACATATAGAAATCATCCTTGCAAGTACACTTGTCCTAAAATATCTAATCTAAAAGGCAGAGACTTGTAAACAAAGAAATGTGTAAACAACAAAGTTATGGTAGGCATTCACTGCCTTATTGCACTAAAACATGGTGACCTAAGGCAGCAGGAGGAAATTTCACTGAATATGCTGCACTGGCACAAAAAATGAAGGGCTTGATTCTTCCCTCAGAAAGTCATGGGAGCACTTCCACTGACTTCAGTGGGATGACAATTACAAAGAGAGGAAAAAAGGATTCCAGGCTTGTATATCCAAAATCTTTCATTGTCACTTAATTTTTAAAAAGTACAAAACCAAATATCTCTTTTAAATAAACTGCTGAAGATACATAAAGTCTGTTACTAAAGTTTCATTACAAGCCTTAATGTAGAAGAAAAAGAACAACCTAATTTGTAGCTTTACAAAAATGAGAGCTTGGGTGATTGAGTTTTACGATTACTCGCGTTTGCTTCTTTCAGTTATCTCACTAATTACAACTGGGAGAGGGACACTGATTAGATAATGCCACCCAAGCACCAGTTCTCGATGCAAAACTGAAGCCTCAGAACTAAATTGCACTTTCAAAAACCATTGTGCTCACAGGGCCTGTGTATCCCTGCCTTGTCAATCCCATCTTTTGTAGCTTTAGGCCAGCACTAGAGTGGGTTTTTGTTGTCATACGAAGAAAGAAGGGAGAGAAAAACAGAGGTTCTGCTGTATTTAGAGGAATAGACTGTAGTAGGACTTTGGAGAAGAAAAGCAGTAGAGAAAAATATTAATGCAAAAAACCTCTTCAGAGAAATTGTGATATTTTGATTAAAGGTTTAAGGATATTATACTCTAATTTCTACCATCTCCCCTGCTCAGCAACCATAGGTAATTTATTTTTTCCCCATCCTTCTCTCAGGTATAATATATTTTACCTCATCTAAACAACTTAATAAGGATTGAAATAACATGAACTGCTTAGCATATTACTTGTGCATTAAGGGCATACAGTAAAAAAAACACTGAACTTGGGTTGGGGCCAGCAGATGCTTTTGCAGTGCTGTTTCATTGCTAAAAGTTGGATAGATTATCTGTTTTCCAGTTCTTTCATTCAGTGTGAGTATATTTCCTTCTGAATTCTTTTAACTTAGTGTATTTTGTAAAAACATGATTCTCGGTTATCAGAGTGCATTTGTGCATTCTAAGAAAGAGCTACCAATTCTTTAGTACGAAAACCACAGCTGCAACAAAAGTCTGACTTCTAAGGGAAAGGAGGAGTGAAGATCTACCACAGAGCTCAGGACTCCTTTTAAAAAATGATGGTGGTAGAGGAGCAGAACTCACACAGAATGAATAAGTTATTTTCTCCTTTTCTGTTCAGAACTATTTCTTTTTTCTTCAAAGTGAGAAGTTATAATAGTCCACATCATCTTGCTTTGAAATGCAAAATATGGGAACCTTGCTCTAAGAGAGTCACAGAAAAAGTATGCTTTGCTTTTCAATAGTACAATTTTTTCAGTAACTGATATTTATACTTTTGTTACCTTCAGTTCTTGTTCATCTGGAAAAGACTGATTCATAAAAACAAATATTATGTTATAAAACTAAAGTTACAGCTTGTCAAAAGACTTTGCCAAGTTTATTATCATTTGATAATATGTCTTTGCTTCCTTTATGAAGAATTAAAGAATGCACAAAGTAAAGGCAAAAATATTTCCAAGTCATAATTAATTCCATAATTGGAAGAGGGATGATTTTTATCTCATGCCTGAGTAGTCATATTAATTATGAAATAAATCATGGAATCATAGAATCATTAGGGTTGGAAGACCATCTAGATCCAACCCCTCTGTCATCAGCAGGGACACTTTCTACTAGATCAGGTTGCTCAAAGCCTCATCGAACCTGACCTTAAACATTTCCAGGAAGGGGGCATCCATAGCTTCTCTTGTACAAATTGTTCGATTGTCTCACCACTCTCACAGTCAAAAATTTCTTGCTAATATCTAATCTAAACCTCCCCTCTTTCAGTTTAAACCCATTTCCCCTTGTTCTAGCACTACATACATTTGTAAAAAGTCCCTTTCCAGCTTTCTTGTAGGCCTCCTTCAGGTATTGGAAGGCCCCTATAAGATCTCCCCGGAGCCTTCTCTTTTTCAGGCTGAACAGCCCCAACTCTCTCAGTCTGTCTTCATAGGAGAGGTGCTCCAGCGCTCAGATCATCCTGGTGGCCTCCTCTGGACTTGTTCTGGCAGGTCCATGTCCTTCTTGTATTAAGGGCTCCATAACTGGACACAGTACTCCAGGTGAGGTCTCACAAGAACGGAGTAGAGGGGCAGAATCACCTCCCTTGACCTGCGGGACACACTTATCTTGATGCAGCCCAGGATATAGTTGGCCTTCTGGGCTGCAAGAGCACATTGTCTGCTCATCTTCAGCTTCTCATCCACCACCACTCCCAAGTCCTTCTCTATAGAGCTGCTCTCAAGCTATTCATCACCCAGCCTGTATTTGTGCCTGGGGTTGCCCAGACCCAGGTGCAGGACCTTGCATTTGGCTTTGTTGAACTCCATGAGGTTAGCACAGGCCCACCTCTCAAGCCTGTCAAGGTCACTCTGGATGGCATCCCATCCTTCCAGCACGTCAACTGCACCACACAGCTTGGTGTCATTGGCAAACTTGCATAGGGTGCATTCAATCCCACTGTCCATGTCTCTGACAAAGATGTTGAAGAACACTGGACCCAATATCGAACCTTGAGGGACACACTCGTCACTGGTTTGCACTTGGACATTGAGCTGTTGACCACAACTCTTTGAGTGCGACCATCCAGCCAGTTCCTTATCCACCAAGTGGTCCATCCATCAAACCCATAGGTTTCCAATTTAGAGACAAAGATATTGTGTGGGACAGTGTCAAATGCCTTGCACAAGTCCAGGTAGATGACATCAGTTGCTTTAGCCTTACCCGCAAATGTTGTGAACCC
>NW_010339386.1:0-1625 GCF_000700745.2 Antrostomus carolinensis | reverse complement strand
CCTGCAGTTCCCCAGGTCTTCCTTGTTTCCCTTTTTAAAAATGGGGGTTATGTTCCCCTTTTTCCAGTCTGCAGGAACTTCACCAGACTGCCATGACTTCTCAAATATGATGGATAGTGGCTTTGCAACTTCATCTGCCAGTTCCCTCAGGACCTACAGATGCATCCCATCAGCTCCCATGGACTTGTGCACCTTCAGGTTCCTTAGGTGGTCCTGAACCTGATCTTCTCCTTCAGTGGGCGGCTTTCCATTCTCCTGGACCCTTTCTTTGCTTTCTAGGACTTGGACAGCATGACACAAGCCCTTGTCATGGTGAAGACTGAGGCAAAAATGTCATTGAGCACCTCAGCCTTCTCAATGTCCCGGGTGACCAAATCTCCCGTTGCCTTCTGGAGAGGGCCCACATGTTCCCTAGTTTTCCTTTTCTCCCTGACATACCTGTAGAAGCTTTTTTTGTTGCCCTTGACATCTCTGGCCAAATTAAATTGTGTCATGGCCTTGGCTTTCCTAACCTGATCCCCGGCTTCTTGGGCAATTTCTCTGTATTCATCCCAGGAATACTGATACTAATTAATAATAAAAATAAATCTTTCTAAAGATTTTAAATCTAAATCTTTTAATTTAAAAGATTTAAAAAAAACCCTCCAAACGTTACTAAATCTATCATCTGAAACTGAACCTTAATAGAAAACAAGTTACAAAAAATCCATTTCCAAAAAATGATTACTATGTTTTCTCAACAACTTTGTTAAAAATAAATTAATATCAGTTTTGTTGACTTGGTTTGATGAATAGTTTGACTGGTGCTGCAAATACAAAAGAACATCTGAAAAATGTTTTATATATAAGATGACACTTTTAGTTACTGCAGCTTGGAATGTTGCCTGAAGAAGAATATATGCATGATAAAGTTAAGTGCACATATAATGTGAAATATATAGATATATACAATTTAAAATTAATTCCTTTTTCATTTATTTTAAGCACTGGTAGAAAAATAAGAAAAAAAAATAGTGTCATAACAAGGATACTGTCTGTATCTTTACATGGTATAATATAGAGATCCCAGATTTAACTTAAAATAAAATTGTGAGGATGAGAAGTACAGACATCATTTTTAGGCCAGAAATAGTTTAGTCTTTTATGTAAGACACTACTCAAAGTACTAATTAGTCTTGCTTAAGTAGACTCTGCTCAGAACCATTTTGATATAGCCATACTGTTTCCAGTTCTGGAGCTAACTCATGGGATCTGTGATGGGTGTTTCTGCTTTGCAAGGTATGTGTCTTCATTTTAAGCAGTCTATGGTGGGTTGACCTTGACTAAATGCCAAGTGCCCACCAAGCTTCTCTGTCACCCCCCTCCTCAGCAGGATGGGGAGGGGAGAAAATAGTAATGAACCAGAAGCCCAAACTCATGGGTTGAAACAAAGGCAGTTTAATAGAAAAAAGAAACAAACAAAAACAACAAACCAAACCAAAAAAACCCACATGCTCAGAAGCAAAAGAACAAAATATTTACTCTCTGCTTCCCATCAGTAGGTGATGTTAAACCACTTCTTGGGAAACAGGGCTTCAGTACACGTCGTGGTTGCTCCGGAAGAGAAACGTTGTAAATAAGAAATG
>NW_010339385.1:0-2060 GCF_000700745.2 Antrostomus carolinensis | reverse complement strand
GGAAAGGAAAGGAAAGGAAAGGAAAAAAAAACCAACAAAAAAATAGTCTTTGTAACACTGACCTCACCCTGATGAACACAGATTAGATGGACTTCAAAGGTAAGGTTTAGGTAAGCCATATATTTCAAGTGACATGAGATAATTTTTGGTTTTTTATTTAAATTGCACTAGGTTAAAATCATTACAGGATGATTTTTTCAATGTCAGTTTAATATTATGGTATGGTTGAGTTTTAAAACATTGTATAAAGATAGGGGCAAATGTAAATAATGCAATACTTGATTGTATAAACATCTAAAGAACAGTTTAGAACAGAAAATGACAAATGAAATAGCATGGTTTAAGTAGGTTGAATAGTTACACAACTGGAATATTATATTAATATATAATAGTGCAGACAGCACAGCCATTTGACCTGTGTATTTGTTTTGTCTCCTAAATACAGTTAGATGAAATTTCAATGCAGCTAATATGTGCAACCAAGCACTACAGCAGTTAAAATAATGTGGTATTACTAGACACTTTTTCTGTATCAAAATAACTAATATTTTTCTTAATTTAACTTCTACAGAAACAAATATTGTTATCAAGAACTATTGCAGAATGATATTTCCATACTTTTCCCCTTCTTTTGGCCCATCAAGTATCAAGTACTATTTTGCCTTTATGATAGTTCTGTAATATTACAACCTTGCTTTCGCCAGGAGTGGCAGCAGGGATGGAAGCTCTAACTCGGTTTAAAAACAATATAAATATTTTACAGATCTTAATTCTTATAAGAATGGAAACATTTCTACTGTACCATTGAAGCAGTTGTTAAATAAAAACACCCCACCATTTCCCTTAGATACTTGGGTCTCTAAAATTGCAAAAAGACTTGAACATATCCAAAATAATATTACAGTGCCAGTTATGAAGTTCAAAAACATCTGAAATAAATTTACTTTTAATAACAAGAAAGTTGACAAATATATTTGTTTATATGAGAATATGACATAACAACAAATAATAAACAATTCAGAAGAACAGAAAAGGGCATTACCATTTTTTTTAAAAAAGATCTTTTTTCAAATCTCTAGTTAAAGAATTGTGCAACATATTCTATTTTGCTCTCCTCTACATTAAAAAAATGTTATTTTGTCTTAAGTTTTCCACTCTGAAATATATATTAAAAAAATCCCCAAATCCAAGAATTATAACAACTTTTTTACTCCAGTCCTGCTCAGACTTTGTCTTTATCACTGATTACGCAGGTTCTGCTTCTGAATGAATAAAACAGTCAATGTAGCGGCACATAACTCTGCGAATTTCTCAGCATTTGAACAAATAAACTGACTATGGGTTGTGGTAGGGTTTTTTTGTTTTCTTTTGGGGTTTTTTTGTTGTTGGTTTTTTTTCTCTGTGATGTCTCTCACATTTTCCTTAGATGATTTCTGGATTTTTTTAAATTATAGAAGATTAAATATTTTTTTAATTTCTTAATTATATGCTAACAAAATACCAGGATCTACTTAATCCCATTGAATTACTTTGGGACATGATATCCTGCTTTATTAGTACAGCAGAAAAGTAACCTAAGGTGCAGCTGGGATCATGACACCATTTGTTTTGTTAATAGGCTTTGGAATAGGGCAACAAAGCAAAACGTAATTCTTAGAAAACTTTCGGGGAAGTTAATGAAAAATCTACACTGCTCTTAAAAAAAATAAAAAATCCAGAGCAATCATCTCTTTTAATTGTTAAACTTCAGTGAAGCTGTTGACGACCAGGTTGCAGCAGAGCCTGCCTTAGCCTTAGCTGAGGGGGGACCCTCGCCTTCCAGGCTGTCAGGGAGATGAGCCTACAGACGCAGCCCCAGCCCCAGGAGCATCCCCTGGCCCTACACCCCCAGCGAGGCGTATCTCCCTGGCTGAGCAAACCACAGCGCTCGGGTGCTCAGCGGGACATCCACGCCCAGCAGCAACAGTTCATTTTAACCAGATCCGGGAGGAAGAAAACGGGACGAAGAAAACCCAACAGCAGGCACGGGCTGGAATTAAGCGAGGAGGCGGAAGTGTATG
>NW_010339384.1:0-233 GCF_000700745.2 Antrostomus carolinensis | reverse complement strand
ATCTATTCTATGATTCTATGATTCTATGTTATCTGTGTGGTTTCACCATCTATTCCAGTTCTAACCAAAAATATTGCTGATTGCTGCTGAAAAGTTTCTGATTGCTGTTGCACTATAAATATTATGGCAAATATAATCTTACAGAATCTGCCTAGAGTTCAACAATTAACTTGGGCTTGTTACCCAGGTCTTGGCATATCAGATATGGACCATTTGTTCTCCTTGTCCACTGA
>NW_010339383.1:0-2282 GCF_000700745.2 Antrostomus carolinensis | reverse complement strand
TCTGGGATTCTATGATTCGATGACATTTTGCTGCCTTCTTATTCAGCATTTGAAGATCCTTCTGCTGCTCTTTGCTGGTTTTGGTTTGATGTTATTCAGTATTTTTGCAAATTAGCAGCAACTTCTGTCCCTTCACCAGTCACCTCTTTTTTTCTGACAGTTTCTAAAGCTTTTAAACAACCCACTGAACTGGGGTTGGAAAAGCTCCTCTGCAGAGCTCTGCTTGAAACCCCAGAGCTGTCTGAAGGGTGTGTGAGGAAGAGGTGATGATCAAAGTGTCTGCATGTAGTTGGCTCATCCAGACTCCTGGGAGCTCTCAGCCCCAGTGCTCCTGCCCATCCATCAGAGCGGTGAGAGGGGACAACAAAAGAGCCTTGAACATTGAACATGATGTTTGCTAAATTTATCAGAGAGCTTTTGCAGACATGGTTCCCTTCACAAGTGGAGATGGGATCATGGGTCCTTTCCAAGCCAGCAGCCCCACATGGTGACCAGTGTGGACAATGGAGGGGGATTTATCGATGCATTGTGGCCACATTTCAGCCCTATTGCCTGCAGTTGCATCTCTGCCAGAGGTTGGGAAAGGTCTGAAACCCTGAGATACTGATCTTGTTCTCCCCTCATCATTACACTTGTAGATCTGCATCAGGTCCCTCTGACCCATCAGTCCTGTCTGAACAGCTCTGCTATTGACAACCCCCATTCATTTGTGCTCTCATCAAAGACAGTCTGCTGAAATCCTATCTGATATTGGGTAACCTCATCTGGGGGCAGGAGGTGGCTGCCAGCACACTTGGGAAGTTCTGGTTCTCATGCCATGACTGCATGTCCAGCCACAAACAGCACAACTTGGATGAGTTCCCGTATCTCCCCAGCATCCTCCACTCGGCAGGGAAAAGCTCTATAAAAACCAGCAGCCACAGCCTCCCTGTATACCACCTCCTCCCTTGGACATCTCTCCGACTCTCCTCTCTCCAGCCTTGTTGAGATCCAGCTCAACTCCAGCCATGAGGTTCCTCTACCTTGTCTTCGCTGTCTTCCTACTGGTCTCCCTGGCCACTCCAGGTAAGATGGAAAACAGGGTGAGATGAGCTGATTTGAGCTGGGATTCTTTTAAAGACACTTTAGCTCTTGAAAATATAATTATTCCCATCTGAGGTGACTGCTGTAACCTGGGCGGGTGCTTTGATGACTTCTTTCAAGGGATACTGAAATAAGGACTACCTAAGAGAGGTTTATGTAGGGATAACTGAGGTTAAAACTTCATTATCCAGTTTGTGAGTAAGCCCAGGCCAGACAACTGCCAAACAAGAGCCTGGATGTGGCCACTTCTCTTGGGGACTCAGAGAGTTTCATAGTACCAGAGGGGACTCTTCTCTGAAACTCGATTTCTCTGTCAAGGCTCAGTCCTGAGTAGGTTTAATTTACTGATGTGACACAGATATTGCTCCCCATGCCTGTTTCTGAGACTCTAAGGTTTTGTGGTCCCTCTACAGGAGTCAAAAGGAGATTCTGGGATGAGATGTTCCAGACAGGCACTACAAACTCCTTTCAGATATCAATTCTCATCCACCAAGTGAAAGACTTGGCTGATTTTAAACCACCATAGTGAATATTTGGTGCAAAGTTGCTGTGAGGCCAATTTCAAGACCTTTGCAGCATCTTCTCAGCCATTTCGAGTTAGAGGGCAATTTTCCAAAGCCTGATATAAGTATGGAGACCTGAGTGGAGAGCGAAGTTTTTGCAATAAGCTTGATTTTGCTGTTTTGCTCTGAGAACACTGATCCTACCCCTTAAGAAGAGGTACCTGGAATCACACATGCACTCAGATGAGCATCTTTATGAGCTTTGCTTTTGGGGTGTGTGTCATGAGGGGAATGAATGTGCTCTCCTTGGGAGCATCTCTTTCTCAAAAAACTGCACCTGTGGCACCAGCTGGGGGGAGAGGGATGCTCAAGGAGTTTCTGGGGCTTGTGCTCTTCAAGTTCCCTTCCTGCTTTGGGGCTGGGCTTGGGCAGGAGTGGTGGACATGTGGGTGAATGGAGCAGGACCTCCCTATGAGCAGGGTCTCATCCATCTGACCACAGCCACACTAACTGCTGGAGGTGATGGGAGGGCATGACAGTGGGGCACAGAGGCACCTCTCCTGACCCAACCACTCTCCTTCTGTCTCCCCTTGCAGGCTATGGGCAGATAATGAAGTACTGTCCCAAGGTGGGACGCTGCTCCAGTAAGTGTGCCAAGGCGGACGTGTGGTCCTTCTCTGCTGACTGCAAGTACTA
>NW_010339382.1:111710-112708 GCF_000700745.2 Antrostomus carolinensis | reverse complement strand
TTCTATGATTCTATGATTCTATGATCCAATGCAACAGACCTACTCCTAAAATACAGAGAAAAGCACAAAGAAGTTTTTAAGGAGGATTTTAAATATGGGCTGCTAAATGCTAAAGGTCTGCTATTGATAAACAAAATTTAAATGTTTTACCTTCAATTACTACTAAACCATTTTGCATGAAGATCGAATAGAAGCCCTACAGTGATATGAAAAAATGAGAATAACCAGTTCTTTACAAACTAACTCTGTCTAATAAGCCTAGGCTTCCAGACCAGTAGACAGTATGCCTACTAATGTTGTAGTAGGTAAACTCTAAAGTGGAACTGGAGTACAAACTAGACTTCAATATTTAGTCCTTTTTAGGAAAGAAAGAAAACCAGAAAAATTTAGGCACACCACTCTCATTTTACAAGCAGAAAATCTAGGGCAGGAGCAGTTACTGCTACCAATAAAACTTTAATTATCCAAAGTGGTTTTAAAAGTAAAAATAGCCCCATCCAGAAGCTTCCAAAAATTTTTTCCCCCTAGATATTGAAACTTAAATTAGTTGACTTCAACATCACTAGGCATAAGGAAATTCCATTTAGGTTTTAGAAACTGGATAACAATAGTTAATTAAAAAAAAAAAAAGAAAAAGAAAGTATAAAATACTGTTTCCCTGCTCGTAGCAGTCCATGGTAGAACCTGGAATGGGTCTAGTCTTCATCTCTGATCAAGATTGATCTACCCTGAGAATCTGTCCTGCACAGTGCAACAAAAGAAATTAAGAACAATAGTAAAAGCCAATATATTTTAAGGGAAAATTAAATTTACAGTAAATAGACTCAGACTTTCAGAAAATTAAAGTCTACCTTTCAGATATTTGCAAGTCACAGATTAAAACAAAACATCTACATCTTTCACATCTGGAAGGATCAGATCTTGTAGTTTAGTCATCTTATGGTAAGCTGTTAATATTGCATATTAAAGATTCTTCATAAGTCTTGTTCATTGCTTTG
>NW_010339382.1:91315-111696 GCF_000700745.2 Antrostomus carolinensis | reverse complement strand
TGCTGAAAAAAAAAAAAAAATGTCCAAAGGGTATAAACACATTAAGTGCCTATTCTGAAGGATTTATTTTGCTTATTTTGGATTCTTTTGTTGTCATTGTTTTTATTTTCAAAATAGAATAGAATAAACTAGTTCAGTTGGAAAGGACCTATAATCTATTCTAACTGCCTGACCAATTCAGGGCTGACAAAAATTTAAAGCATGTTATTAAGGACATTGGCTAAATGCCTTTTAAACACTGACAGACCTGGGGCACCAACCACCTCTCTAGGAAACCTCTTCCAGTGTTTGACCACCTTCCTAATGACCAGTCTAAACCTCCCCTGATGCAGCTTTGAACCATTCACAAGCATTCTATCACTGGATCCCAGGGAGAAGAGATCAGAACCTTTCTCTCCACTTCCACTCCTCAGGAAGCTGTAGAAAGCAATGAGGTTGAACCTCAGCCTCCTTTTTCCAGACTAGACAAGCCCAAAGTTCTCAGCCATTCCTCATGGGACATTCCTTCCAGCCCTTTCACCAGCTTTGTTGCCCTCCTCTGGATGTATTCAAAGACTTTCACATTCTTCTTAAATTGTGGGGGCCAGAACTGCACACAGTGAGTACAACCTCAAGGTGAGGCTGTACCAACACTGAATACAGCAGGATAATCACCTCTTTTGACCAGCTGGTTATACTGTGTTTGATGCACCCCAGGATGTAGTTTGCCCTTTTGGCTGTCAAGACACACTGGTATATAATCCACTACTAAAACCAGAGAAAGATAATGTTTTCCAAGGTAAAAAATAAAATAAAATAAAATAAAAAAATTAGTTTGAGGAGATCTGAAATAACTGTGGACTGAAACAAATCACAGAACCCTGTACCTATCCAAAATGTAAGCAAATTAAAAAACTATGTGGGAGAAAAAAAAAAGTTAGTTTACATTTGCCTTACAGATACTGCTAGAATACAAATGATAAAATAATCATGTCTAATCTTCCCACAGCTGCAGGTATTGAGTGGATTACATATGTTTCAGACCCTTGAAGCAATAATCTTTTTCCCTCTCTGTTTCTGTGCCTTAAGGACCCAAGAAGACTACCAGAATGCACAATCTTCAGTTCAGGGCTACTAGGATGAATCTGGATTTCCCTGGAACAGCTTATTTTTATTATTCAGGGATATTAAGGACAGAAGCAAAACAACATCTTTGCTGCTGCCCAAACAATGTGTAGGTAGAAGAATAATCAAAAAAGAAACTTGCAGAAGAAGATGGAGAAACACATGGGAAGAGGTATCCTTGGTGGTGAAAACAAACTGGTTGATTAGAGAGTTGAGTAGAGTGTTTGGAAGCTGGGGAAAGAAATGTGATTATTCAGAATTAGTTAACAGGTAGGAGAGTGATGACAGACTGCAAAAAGAGATTTAAATGCAGAGGATAGTTTTAAGAACTTCTAGGACTGACTGTGTGAAAGGTGTGACAAAGATAGAGGGGAGACGACAACACAAAGAGAGACCAAGAAGGAAAGTGAGAATATGAGCCAGAGGTGTTACGCAATCATAGAATCATATAATGGTATCGGTTGGAAAGGACCTTAAAGATCATCTAGTTACAACCCCCCTGCCATCAGCAGGGACACCTTCCACTAGACCAGGTTGCTCAAAGCCTCATCCAGCCTGGCCTTAAACACTTCCAGGGAGGGGGCATCCACAACTTCTCTGGGCAACCTGTTCCAGTGTCTGACCACCCTCACAGTAAAGAATTTATTCCTAATATCCAATCTAAACCTACCTTCTACTAGTTTAAACCCATTTCCCCTTGTTCTTTCACTATCAGCCCTTGTAAAAAGTCCATTCCCAGCCTTCCTGTAGGCCCCTTCAGGTAACTGGAAGGCTGCTATAAGATCTCCCTGGAACCTTCTCTTCCAAGCTGAACAGCCCCAATTATCTCAGCCTGTCCTCATAGGAGAGGTGCTCCAGCCCTCTGATCATCCTTGTGGTCCTCCTCTGGACTTGCTCCAGTAGGACCAGTATCCTCAAATGTGTATCAGAATAAGGATGGGTTGACAAAATAAGTTCTGGTTGGAGAAAAATGGAACTGACTTAAGAAAAAAAAACAAACCAACCCAAAACCAAAAAACAACAAACCACAAAAACAAGAAAGAAAAAAGAATGTATTGGTGAGGGGACCAGTAGGGCAATACTGGAACTAAACGGACACAGAGACTGTGGGAGGAAGAATTAGTCCACCTAGGTAAGGCAGAAAGTAACAAAATGAGAAATGATCACACGGGTAGAAAGATAGCTAGGAGGGATCGGGCAGAAAATTCAGTCTTCTGTACACATTCCTGTCCACAGACTGAAACAGAGGTTAAGGTCCCAGGATCTCAGCTAATCTTGGTCAGAAACCACTGACCACCACTAGTAGTCCTCTGGCTGGTTTGGCTGGTCTTACCAATCCTCTAACAGCAGTGACTCACTGGAAGGGTGCTCTGCCCTGAAACTGTTTGTTATTGGTCTTCTGCAGCCAGAGCTGGCAAAAGGGGACACCACAGTCACTCCACTTCTCAGAGTCTTAATATAAAACCCACCTTTCAATTCAAAACGTTGTAAACTGTGACCAGAACAAGGAAGCAAAGCAAACTCTGTTCCACCCGCTCAGCTAGTAGAAGGTAACCTACAGCAAGGAGTGGGACAGGCTCCCAGAGAAGGCACCCAGCTGCTTCTGTTAAAGGCCATTTGCACCTCCAGTGAATTAAGATGTTCCCAGCAGTCTTGGCAGCCATATCTCAGGTTGATTGCTTGTGTGTTTAAAATACAGCTCTTTCCTTTCCCACTAGCCTGATTTATCAATAGAGCTGGTCAAAGAATTAGATAACAAGACTTTTAATGCAAAAATAAAATTGAATTTCATGTCTAGAAATTTTTACTCTCTTCCTCTGCCCACATCTTCTTTTTTCTGCTGTGTGTATTCCTCATTACTTGTAAAATTCAGTAAGTAAATTTACTTTACAGGCTTCAGAGAAATCTATTTTTCTCTAAGTAAGTGTTTTATAGCATTTAGAAATGTTTCAGCACTTACACTTCAAATCTATCTGTTTTGTCCCAAATGATTAGTAAAATATACTTAGTAATATTTAAATAAACTCTTCTCATAACTACAATGCAGTGTTTCTCCTTTAACTCCATTAAATCACAATTTGCTGCTGTTTCTTTAAAATGACCCTGCCCAAAACAACTGCAGTATTATTGATTCAGGTTCTAATTTTCTGATCTCACCAAGTATCACATTTTGCTTTCATGCAACCACAGTGCTGCAGAATGGAAAAATACCCTTTTAAGTGCTTCCCTTCGTGCTGGCAGTTAAAGGCTGTCTGTTCCTCTTGATTGATATCTCCATAGATATCAAAGAGCAGATCCTCTAAAAATCATGTAAATCATGCACAGCTACTTTTTAATGGGGTGAGTTTTCTGAAAAATATTTCCGAGACACATGAAAATAAATGTCCTTTGTGCCCTTTGGAAAAAAAAATTTACAGAAAGTGGTGAAAAAAATTCTCAATGCTTTTCTGTTAAAAATTAAATTTTGTGAAGAAAGTTTAATAATGAATTTAACACAGGTTTGTCCCATTTTTAGATTTTGAGGAGATGCTGAAATTGTGGGTTGCTGCTAGAGAAGGAGGAATGTTTTTGCATGTGGCTATTGTAAATAAAAATTTGGTAACCAGTGGTGGACAGTGAGTACCTTGGAAATCAGTGGACAAATCTTTCTCCAGAGAGCTTGTTACCATATTTCTCACTTTCCAGTCACAGAGTACTCTCACACAAAACCTCATTTTTCCAGAAATAAGGTGACCATATCATATTTTCTTACTAAAAGCTTTACTTTACCTAATCTCACCCAGAACCAACATGAAAGTACAAATAGAAAATGCATCTCTACATTGACATTCAAATACATAATGTACTTATTGTTAAATTAAGTAGTTATTTTTATTTGTTGATGTCATTAGAGGCCCGTATTTTTTACTATGGGACTGGACAGGCAGGATTAGTCCAGAGCTGCATGAATTGGTTGTAATGAAATCCAAAACCATGCAAAACTCCCCTGAACTCGTTGTGAACTTGAAGTGCAGCCTATGCAGGAGACATTTGAAAAGAACAACCTCTTCTCCCAAATTTTTGGTAGCAACACCAGAAGAAGTAAACAGGCAAAGCTATTGTTGAGCAGAAGTAAGGGGAAAGCTTTTATCTGTCTGGACTTTCATATTACACACATCCCCTCTAAAGACCTAGATCATATTAACTGTGGGAACACACAGTGCTTCCTGGCTGCAGGCCAATCAGGAGTTTCAGAAACAGCTACAAGTTAGTTGAAACAGGTGCATGTAATAAAGAAGCCTGAAATAAAGACCCAGAACAACTGGGCTGTGTCAAGTTAAAGTTACTATTACTCAGGGCTATGCAGAATTTTCACAGTGAGTTTCAGAAACCTCAAAATCTGCCCTTCGCAATTTTTTTTTTCCTTTTTACTTAAGAAAAGTGATTCATTGAAAAGGTACAAACCAATCTATTTTCCACTTACAGATGGACCTATTATCATGCAATGCCTTTTCAATGTTTCAAAACTTGCGCTGTTTGAATTGTTGTTGTATAAAGTTGGTCTGTCTAGAAACAAATATAGAGGAAAACCAGCTTTTTTAAAAAGTCAAGGCAAAATATAGGCATCTGACCTCTTAGCCCAGAACAGAAGCAAAAATCATGTCCAGTCTTCTATATAGCTCTGTCCTATGTGTTTGTGGAAAGCTCTATTTTATATGTAAGCAAAGGAGAAAAGAAGGTAAGCAGCCGTGGTGAAGGCAGGCACGTCTTCATAGCTCAGAATAGACCAGATGTTATCTCTGGACAGTGTTCAGTAGACCCTTCTCTGGCAGAAGGTCTATGGAAGTTCACCCTCCTCTTCCTACCCCAAGGAGCTGAAAAAGGAGGCAACAGGTTCATCAGTGAGTCGGACTACACTGTCTGAAGGTTGTAGCATGTGTTTTTCTTAGTATAACCTTCTAGATGCTGACTTTGGCAAGAGAATGCTTGAAAGCCTGTGACATCCCTTTTCCCTGATTTGACACACCAGTAATACTAATAGTACCTAGAGATCAAGTCACAAACAATATCCAAAATGCTAAGAAGGACAAATTTTTATTAACAATTTCCATCATTAAGATATATATCTGGTAAACAGTCTAAAAATGTTCTCTAGACAAATCATTACTTAGGAGCATGAAGTCATTTGCAAAAGGAAGGATGCTGTGGTGGGTTAAAGCTGTTTGTTAGTATACAAATTATCAGCTGTCAGAAACAGTACATTAACTGTATCTGATATCCTGGTGCTTTTTTTTTTTTTTTCCTTTATAGAATCAATACCCAAATCCTTAGGGTTTTTTTTTTTGTTGTTTTGTCTTTTTAAAAAAAACCCTAAATGTTTCTTTGGAACTGGTAATGAGTACTTCCTAGAAATATGTACCAGTTTTCTGGAACTGCAGTATGAATAGCAATAAAAATAGGATCTGGCAAAATCACTCTTGAGTGCTATTGGACTTTTCCTCTGTATAGAAGACGAAAGTAAAAAAAGTATATGGATTAACTGTATCACATTTTTTCTATCAATCAGATTTAAGGTAGAGTATTTTCTGCCAATGTTCTCAACATATGGAATTCATGTTACAAAGTTAATGATCTTAGTGATATAAAACTAAAAGTTATGGAAAACAAAAGCAGAATTCTTATAGAATCTTCTAGTTATAGTTGTACGTCAAGCTGTGCAAATCTGAGTTGTAAACATTGTAGCTTATTGCTCACACAATATAGATGCTCACTAAAAAGATGTCACGGGGAGAATTCTGTATCCATATCTTCTATAGCAGCATTTAAAAAAAAAAAAAAATCCCAGTCAAGTCATTAGTATAAAAAAAATCTACTGTGTAGACAATGGAAGTTTCAATAGTTTTCATGCTATCACCTCTGGCAAAAGAAAATGCATCCAATGGTTTTCATGTGTCCAACACACATACCTTGTTTTGTTGCTTTTCTTCATGTCTCCTTTTAGCCTGGGACAGAAAACCAGCACCAACAACAAAAAACATCAATAAACAACTAAAGATGTCTAAGTGTTTTTTAAACTTTTTGAAATGTCCCTGAGTAGTTACCCTCCACAGTGGGGGAACAGCATAAGCCAGAATGCTTTTACTGATATTCTGTATAAGGAGAACACTTTGATACCGTAGACAATTTTTTGTGTACTAATGACCTCAGGAGCTGTGCTGTTGGGAAATTTTAACTCATCATAGGGTTGCATAAACCAAAAAGGCCAAAGGATGGTGACCAAATACAAAGCAGGCCACTTTGCATTTCACTTTGGGGTTTTAGCAATAGAACAACAGCTCGAACTCATTAAAAGTCAAGAGGAGGCCAGCAAGCCAAGGTGACAGACTCAGTTTTGGTAGAAATAAGAGAGGCCTTAGAAAAAGCCTTCCAAAAGGCCATCAGAAAGCCAAGATTTTAAGAGCATCTTTATAGAAGGTGATATAAAATATAACAGGTTTCTGGAACAGTATAATACTGACTTCAGCAACAAAAGCCATAAGGTGGTGAAAGAAATGGACAGCTGCAATTTTGAAATACTTAAATGAAATAAAAGTTGATAGCCAGGAACTGTCAGAAAGCAAGTAAAAAAAATAAAACCAAAAGAAATTAAAAACACAGTCATTATATGTAAAGAGAGACAAAATGTTTCTGAGGGACATGAAGCATCATTAATTATTACTACCCGTATTAGCTTCTTTGGAACATCAACTATACAATTGCAATAAAGATTTTCTGATAAAGTTAACATCCCTTCTCTAGCCAGGCTTCCTGTGAGCTCCTAGGATGGCAACTGACATGCACCCACTAGGTGCCAGTCTGTAATGTGCGAAAAGTTCTTCCCAGCCTATAAAAACATGTTTTGGCTGAAATCCAACACTGAGTGGGAAACTTAGCCATAAGAAAAAAGAAAAACAAACCCCAGAAAAAGGTGAGTGGAGGCAAAGAAAATAGATATAAAAGGGAGTCTGGATGAAGCAATTTAAACTCTTTCCAGCCTAATTATGGTGTGCCCCTGCAGCTTACAGACAACCCAATCATGCCATAGTGATGGAAGTCCTCTTAAGCCTTTCCACACTTCCCTCCTCCACACATGAAGCTCTCAGTAAGAATGTGCTGTACCCTTTTGCAGAGCTATTGCCCTAGGTGCACCTCTTCCTGAGAAGAATCCTGAGAAAAACCCTAAGAAGTAAGAAATAGGGCATATTTACCAAAACTTTGACCCACAGTTGACATTTTCCTTTACTAAAGGAGAAAAAGCCCACATTCATACATCAAGCTGATGAACCGGAGCACCAGCAATACATCAAGGGTTGAAGTTGTAGTTGAACGTGTGCAAGTGGTAGTACAGGCTTGCCCATTGCCAACATACCAACGTGCTGCAAGTCACTCCATTCATAACAAGAAATTCAGATTCCTTGCTCTTACCTCCTCTCAAGATTTATATACCTCCAAGAAGGCTATAATTGTGGTTTCAACTAGGTGAGGATGTCCTCTGTGAAGCTATTAAGCCTCTGGGCTTCTCATCTCTGTGACTAAACTGCTGCAGCACTATGCAGCACCATGGAAGCCAGGATGAAGAGTAGAGTTATTAAATATACTAAGCAAAGTGTGCTTCCACAGCATGGAAAATGACAAGATGAGCAATGCTTCTTTCCCATTTTCCACTTGATTATCATTTTCTTCTTGTTACTTACAAAAAGGAAAGCATGACTAAACTGGAACATGAGAGCAACACTGATGTGGAAAAAGGAAATTTTATACTAAACAAAAAGTTGAAAGCAGCCTCTGACCACAGTAACAACCAGTTATCTTAGGCCTGGAGGAAACAAAAATATTTGAGTTCTTGGTGTAAATAGTCACCATGAAGAATAAAGAGTACTCCAAAGGTGGGTACACTGAGTCAGCGTGCTGTTGTTGAACTCCACTTCATAGAAGTGTTGCTTCTGCATCTCACAATAGTACTCCTTTGACTCAAAACTGCATCAGAGCATGCACATGTGAGTGTGCACAGCTTCACACCCAAACAAAGCTTTGTAATTCCCTACCAGTGCCTTGTACTATGTCAGTGAGTAATTAAGTGTGATAATCACAATAAGAGATTGATTTATAAACTTGACAAAAACAAATATTAGATTTATTTTAAAATGTGTTCTATATACGCTTAGGAACGCAAAATTAAAGCTAATCTGATGCACCTCAAAAGCCTCATGAACTTTAAGAGACAGCACAGAAATAATTTTGGTCTCCAGCTATTTGAGACAGAATTGCACGTGTAATTCTTGTTTGATGTAGTTACCTAAAAAGTCTACAGCAAGTGTCAGTTATAAATGTGTAAATGTGACAGTTACTAACTTTATGCTACGATTAAAAAAAAAATTGCTGAATCTTGTAGATTTTCTACAGATGCCTAAATAATCCTGTTATTCAAAGTAGAAAATCAAATTTTCTTTAATCCTTGCTTGCAAAAATTTAAGTAAAATGAAGTAATAATTTAATCTAATTCAGTCATTCATATGTGAAAAACAGTTATTTAAAATAAAGATGACTTTTCATAATCCAGAAAAGCCAAAAATTATCATCAGGATCATAGACAGCAAAAACAGACTTTATTAAAAGAATGGAATAATGAATTTCAGAATGGGAATGCAGATATGATAAAGAGAAGTTATATACTAAATATATATAAATAAATTTTCGAGTCAAATTATATCAAACAGTTCTTTTAATTCTTTTTATTAACACAAGGGCAAGTGGTCATTACATGAAAAACAAAAAATTAAGGAAAGGGAATTCTTTTTCGAATGATGCTTAATTAGGCTGTGAACTTTATTGGCACAAAATATTGTGGAGAATAAGAGAACAGCACTACTCATAAAAGGACTTGGTGGAAAATAATCTGATACTATCTAATTTAAACAGGATATAAACTGTCCTATTGAAAAGCATAAGGCATCCCTGCTATAGTGGAGGTTTAAGAATATCGTGTCTCTGCAGGTAAGTTTTTCCATAACTGTCTGCAGTGGAGTCTCTTGGACATTCATTTGAGGATAATAATAGAGTTTAAGACAGGATACTGGACTATACTTATTACCTTAATTAGTTCTGACAATTTCTAAGGAGTCAAATGTTACACTTACTTACATTTAAAACAAACCTGATGAAGCATTAGATTGCAAAGGGTGCAAATTGGCTTAGTATGCCAGATGTGTTAACACTGGAGTGTTCATATTAAAAGTAAATGGTATATACTCTTAAAAGACAGTATTTCAACATTTAATGAACTAATTACATCTGCAGATTTTTCTTTAGAGTTTTCCTTATTTCAAATAATAATTCAAATAGTATGAAACCTAAATCACTACCTTGAGGACTTGATTTCTACCTATGGAGGAAGAAACTTCTCTCCTAAATTTGCTCCCCACATGTATGGGATGAACATGGAACTAGGTGTCTGAAGAAGGGCAATGAACCCTGCCTCTCACAGCTCCTTACAAAGTTCAGCATTTATATCCAATTTAAAATCAAATTCAAATCTGTGCCCAGGTGTCTGTAGCCCTCCACTCAAAAACAACAGCAATCTTCCACATATTCTCTACTAAACCAATTTTGGGTTAAATATCATGGAATAACAGGGACTGGTAGAATGGAAAGATGACTACTGTGTGCTGTTATTTTCGTGAACATACACTAAGGGTTACCATAAATGCTGCATTCCTCCTGTAAAACTCTCTGTGTCTCAGGGGGTTTGAACACTTCTTGAAAGATAGTGAAATACAAACATAAGCCTTCCTCCCTGCCTTTACTGAAGAAATTCCTGAGAAGGACAAAAGAGATGTTCTGTAGGACCCACCCAAATCACAAAGATGCAGCTCTGGGTTCACTTGGGTTCATTCCAGACCTGGAAATGGTGGAGATGTAGATCAGTGATCTCCAAGTAACTTGTACACAAATCAGTATAGTGATGAAATCAGTTTCTCTGCACTCATCTAGTGCAAAACATGAGCTTGAAGGACCTGATGCGCCATGTCTACTGAATTATCTGCTCTTTTGGAAATCTTACTGCAGTCTCAGAGTTGAAAAGGAGATTTGCAGGTACCCGGAAAACAGTATAACACAGAGTCATGCTCTGCACTCCAGGAAGCGCTCCAAGGGATATTGCTTCTATGAGAAGGAGATAGCTGGCATCAAAGAAGGGTTTGTCCTATGTGATACACCTTTGTAAGTAGTTGGTTTTTTGTTTTTTGTTTTTTTTTTTTTTTGTTTTTGTTTTTGTTTTTTTTTTTTCCCATAGAGAACAACAGGCTTATCTATATGGAAAATAAAGAAAGTGAGTTCAGCATGGTGACTTGGTAAAGCATTTCTTGCACACAGTGTCAGAATTAAATCTAAAAGGTTTTTTCCATCAGTCTCTATAAAAAGTTAGGTAGGTAACTACCCTGTCACAGTTGAAACATGCCCACACTAACACCATAACACCAGTGAACATATAGGAACTTCATCTTGTTCAGAGGTGACAGACATCCAGCGTATCATGAAAAATAGAAATATGCACTGAAATCCATGCATGCTGAGATGGGTGGACTGCAGGACTCAAAAGCTCCCAATGCTGCTTCCAGAAGCACAGGGGTTTTTGCTAGTGAGTGTTTAAATGTAATTTGAGGTAATGGTTTACTGGAATAAAAGGTAGGTTTTTTTCTTCTTCCCCTCTTACTTTTATCTCTAAAGAGAATTAAAACCATCCAGGAAAACTGATAACCATAATTTATTTCATGATTTTACAGAAGGCCAGTATTTAAAAAAGAAACAAGTAGCATATTTGACATGTTTATAGGAAGAAATACAGTGTAAAATGTAGTTTGTCACACAAAGTATTCCTTGGTAGGTTAGATAAATAGTTTGTGGAGAATATTGAACATGAATATGCCAAAAGCAATGAAAGTTACTGTGAAAGCTATGATATTGTACAAGGTATAACCTACAGTTACACTACAGAAGACCTACAGTCCTGTACATGTATGGATCTGTGCAAAGCTGCCAGGTTTTGCTTCACTGAATTTCTGTAGCAAAACCAGAAAATCTTGCCTGTAGGGCCAGGACTCTTAAACATGGAGACATAAGTATACAAATGCCTGAAAGGTGCAAACACTGTAGAGTGAAAATAATTATTTAGGAATACAGACACGTCTTTGAATACTGAAGAATAAAATAAGGACAGAGAAAATGGGCTTAGTGTAAAGTACTTCACAGCAATGTACTTTCCACTCTAGAAGAGACACCAAAAAAGTGGCAACTATATGACTTGTAAAATTTTGGTGATGCACAATAACTGCACTGTTAGTGAGATTGACGAGAATAAATGAAGGCTGCTCGTAAAACTTCTGCCAAGTATTGGTAATGGTTACAGACTAAATGGAATATTAGGTGACTTCAGTGAATTTCTGTACTAATGATCACAGTCAGTCACACAGCAGGTTTCCGCTTGGGAAACTTAATTTCTCTTTACAGTGTGCATAGTAGCTTGACTTCTAGCACTTACTGAGAGAAGAATATTTTGCCAGTGAATCTATGAGAGTTCAGTACTTATCACAATTTGAAGTACAAATCTTCTTTTCTGACAAACCTGGCAGCCTCAAATACTGGGGCTAAAGGTCACATAAGCCTATTTTGTTAGAAAAAGCATTATGAACTGTAACTCTGGAAAGAGGAGAATAAGGTTCTAAGCTTGTGTTACACGACACAGTAAGTGACAATAAAAACTTCTTGTCCTAAGGAACAATCAGATGAGAGGAGATGTTTAGTGCTTCTTTTTCCTAAATGTACCAAGAATATAAAATACTCTTATGCACAAAATTAATGAAGAAACAAATTTATTTTCATGATCTATGCAGGTGAAAATCACCACATCCAAACATCCATTTTGAGTCTATGAGCTCTGGACTTTTACACTAGCAGGCCACCATGATGAAACAGAGACACATGAAGATTTAATGGTGTGTTATTGAGGTTGAAGATCTGTTATTTTCTCAGCCAAATAACACACCACCATCATTACTCTTTTATTCCTATCTTTTGTGTGGTTCTGAGGACAATGGAAATGTTAATAAGGCATGTGGTATATAAGTTACTGAGCTCTGCTGCATGTATCTGTACCAATGGCCTCAACACACAGTAGCAGTCTTTGCACTATCAAAGCCATTCTCAGTCCTCTGAAATAATTTACAATAAATAGAAATATCTCTGAGCAGAGATTCTATTCTGTTTAATATTACCTGTGACCTGTAAGTCAATGGTATTCATCCTGTCCCCACTTGATATGCATGCACAGATACGAAAACCACCAAAAATAAGAAGAATTTACTTTTTCCCCCCTCAGGAAAGGCTGGTTCTACACTAAGCAAATTGCCTTTTGCACCAGATCAACTCAGCAGTCCATGGAAGAAGCAGTGCCCACAGACATAAATGAAATCATTGTGCTGCAGCCTGTGGATATTGTGCTGCCTCTCTTTCTGGTACCAATCTCCTGGGTTGAACTGAAACCTGTACGAGCTCTCTCCATTATCCCCAGCTGGCATCTGACCTAAGGATTGTGATGCCTGGTTCATCGGCAGAGGGACTCCAAAAAAATATCATTTTCTATCTTCATGAGTTGACTGACCTGGGAATAAACGATGGGACTTTCCAGTTCAGCCAATAGATGTAACAGCATCAGATATGGAGAGGGTAATGAAAATGACTGTCGTGTTCTTCTATGAACCAAAACATATCTAAGTATGATCTCAATATTCCCAAAAAGCTCTAGTATGAACTGGATTTTTATTCCAGTGATACTAGATCTAATTCTTTTCCTTACACCTATGTTTGAGGAAATAATTTAGGGCCATATCTGAAAAAAAAGCAGACTTCCCAGAAGGCTAAAGGGAAATCAAATTGCCTAAGTAAGTAATGAAAACACTGACATCGAACATGACCACTTTAAATTTGCATAATCCTTCCTTTGGCATGCAGAGCTATGCTCTAGCATATATCCAGAACAGCACCATTCTTGGGGTGGCAAAATAGCTCACCACTCATCTTATCAGGTTCCTAGGTTAGGATCCAGAAAAAAAGACATTTCATTCTTCCTCAAAACCTATAGAGAGTTTATCCAAGAAGCATTTTCAGAGCAAATCTAACACACTGACAAGCTCCTATTGACCCCAAGATACAAGTGAAACTTTATGCATGAATATGGCTCACTGATTTTACTAAGGTGTTTCATATACATATATGAAGTGAAGTGTGAAGGTACATCAGAGATCAGATTTAGAGCTGTCAAATGCTTTTTATAAACTTGCCAGTTACCAGCCTCTGGCTTACTGCTCAAACACAGCTGAGTTATGCAGACGCAGGAAATTCAATGCATCCTGGTCACACTGGATTCACGCTTCTCCACAAATTAACAGTGCCTGAGTGCCAGGTCCAGTGCAGTGCCAGATCCCTTTGGTATACACCTTGCCATTGACATTACCTTGACCCAGCTGAGGGAGCTGGGTCTCTTTAGCTTGGAGAAGAAGAGACTGAGGGGTGACCTAATTAATGTTTATAAATGTGTTAAGGGCGAATGTCAGGAGGATGGAGCCAGGCTCTTCTCAGTGATGCCCAACGATAGGACAAGGGGCAGTGGGTGTGAGCTGGAACACAGGAGGTTCCGCTTAAACTTGAGAAAAAACTTCTTTACGGTGAGGGTAACAGAGCACTGGGACAGGCTGCCCAGGGAGGTTGTGGAGTCTCCTTCTCTGGAGACATTCAAGACCCGCCTGGACGCCTTCCTGTGTAATTTCGTTTAGTTTCCTGCTCTGGCAGGGGGATTGGACTAGATGATCTTTCGAGGTCCCTTCCAATCCCTAATATTCTGTGATTCTGTGATTCTGTGATATGTTCACATATGGTGCCTTCAGCGTCCAGCACAAACCAGTCTTCCTGGACAGGCATGATTCTTCAGTTCACACATGTACAGCAGATCTCGAATGTTCTAGATATGTTAGCAATATTGCGTGTACTCAGTTTATTTATATATGCAAAGCAACTGTTACCTGAGGGTAATCAAAGTTGATAGCAACCCTACCTAGGCAGAGGAGAGGTTGGAGCAGAAGGCACAAGCTGTGAAACACAAATTGGAGGCTTGTAGCCCTGCAGACTCCAATGGTAGATAGGCGAGTCAGTCAAACATCAACACTCACCCAGAGGAAAAATGATCACTTTAAATCAAACTATATTAGAGCTCGATATATGCATGTAAAAAGAAGTGTTTCCCTGAAAGGAGTAGTAAGTATTATTTTGTTCTTTTAAACATTCTGGGCGTAGCCAAAACCAAGGCCCTGATCTGGGAGGATGGGCACATGCAGTAAGTGACAGTCTGTTCCCTGAGGGGCTTACAGGTTAAGTGGCCAGGGTGAGGGACAGAAGAAAGGAAGAACTGTTATCCATGTTTTCCAAAGAGAGCACAGCAATACAGAGAGATTAAATGATTGGCTCAAGATTACAGAGGATGTCCAGGGCAGAGCCCTGGCAATGAATCCAGACCTCAAGGTACACCTTCCTTCTGTCATCCAGACAGGTTCAATTCATAGAGAATAATAATAATAAAAAAAAAGAAAAAGAAAAAAAAAAGAAAAAAAAGAATTAACCACTTCCCAACAAGACTCATGCAGGATTTCAATCTAAGATTTCCAACTGGCTTCTCAGTCTAGCTGCTAAAATTTCATTACATCTTTGAAAACATAACCGTAACTGTTTTGACTCATGCTATAATATGAGTACTGCCAAAAGCAATCCCTAATGCTGTAATATTCTGCTCTGTTAGAGGTGCCATACTGCCAGCAAACTGTGAGCTTGCTAAATAAAACTGCAACCATTGAACAGTCTCTTCTCTGTGTCTGTGTGTCTTTTGGCCTAAATAAAGCAAATACACAGCATTAAGGGCCTGATCCTACTCCCACTTAAGTCAATGGCAAAATTCCCATTGACTCCAATGGAAGAAGAAGCCAGTCCTAACAGAACTGGTGGGGTTTTTTTCCCATTAAATTACTGGCAGATTAATTCATGTGCAATTTTCAGCACCATGATGTTAGTTGAGAAACTGCATATCCATATCTAATTTTAAAATAATGAAGATGGAAGCAATTTCATTACTGTATTGACACTGCACAAAGATGTTCACTGCAATAAATCCTATATTAAGATGTGACCCTAGGCACTGCTAAAAGGAACAATAAGGATTTCCACTTGGAAAGTGGATGGTAAAGCATATTCTAATATCTCATAATATATGTAATAAATCACAATGTAAGGGTTTAAGTTCTTCACATTTACCACAGTTCATACACAAGAAAAAAACCCCCCAAAACCCCATTGAAATAAACTACGGATGACTCATGGACAAAATGTTGTCCTTGAATATGTATATGATTGCTGTTGATGTTAGAATATTCTGACCTTGCATCCTCGCACAAAATTTGAATGTCACTATTGCTTTCATTTTACTACTTTTTCTTAGACAAGTACATCCAAGTAGTCTTTAAAGATATCTTGTTTATTAAGGCGTATTTAAAGTTCATCTAGATATTACTTATTTCAGTTCGCAAGTCAAATCACAACTTCTTTCCCCCTGCTTTTTTTATCATTTTTTCTTCCATGATTCCTGGCAGAGATAATGAGCTCATCCTATTTTTCTTTTCATTTCTTTTATGATATTATCTTGGGCTGCAAGTCCACTTAGTGCCACACAGGACTTGTAGATTGTGACTTCTGTTTTTGGCAGACAAAAAAAGCTTGTTGAAAATTCCTCCCAATCCTATTTAAGACATTTTTAACTGAAATAAATGTCAACACAACATATGATCACTGTGTGGATTCTGAACTCTCTTCTCTTCCTAGATAACCTCAGATAGCTCAACTAACAGTTGCTAACAATATTAATCTCCTGTGTGGTTTAGTGAGAAACATAGCTCTTTTGATTATATGAAATCTTAGCAGAACTGAAGTTTGCAAACATGAAAGACAGGACACAGTGCTGGTGTAAGCAGGCCCAAGTACGCTACCCTATCCTAAAATCAGAAAGAGTTTTACATCTAGACAGAGCTAAGCGACAATGAGCAACCCCTCAGTAGTTACTCCATCAGGATGAGAAGAAGCAGAACATATAATAGAACTCTGAGGAATAAAGTTCTTTCAGAAACTGTCTTCCACAGAGAGAAAACTTGTGATAAAGACCTGAGTTCTAGAAACATCAGCATAAAACACTGGTTTAGTTTCTAATTCAAAGCTGAAGTTGTGCAACAGGAGTTGAAGGCACCTGAGTCTGGGGTAGCAAAATGTTTGAGTTCAACCAGTTGTCTCCTGCAGGAAATCAAAATACTTACTTCTGCACAGATGCTGAACATGAGTGACTAGTAAGTTAGGCTATGTCTTCTTGGCCATAGGCTGTTAGCCTCCACCATTTGCAGAGAAGTCTCTGCACCACTGCCTGTCATACTTTTCACTTGTAAAATAATAGTTCCAAGACAGTCACTGAAGAGGAAAAAGTGAAAACAAGTATTTATGCCTGCAAAGATGCAAATCTGATGAACAGAGAGGGTCAGTCAAATACATTTCTCCCTGAGAATCAGATGCAGCTAGAAGAATTTGCTCTGTTCGGATTACCAAAACAAAAGCTAAGCCTGTGCTGATCCAGGCAATGTTATTTAGAAACAGGCAAGCAGATAAACACCATAGATGGAAAAGTATTTTTTTTAAACTAACAGATAATGATGGTACAAGCAAAAATTGCTATAAACTATTTCCGGGCACTAAGAGAAAACAGAACATTTCTAATTATCAGAGGAGTAAGGTAATGAATAACTTTTCAGTAGCAGTCATGGGTCAGGAGAAAAAAAATCAGAGACATACGGATGAGCACAAATAGGACACACTTAGCTGTACCCAGTAGGTAACTAGGACTTATCCGCACTATTTTGAAGAAGATAATTAATTCAGCCATATGGAATAGGTCTGGAAATGGATATTTTCTGCCCAACAAAGTCTATTTGCATATTTTAGAGGTATAAGTCAGTTACCATTCAATAAATTCCAAAGGTCTCTGGTAGAAGCATGCAGAGAATTATTTTAATCATTGCATCAAAAGATACAGTTCACAACTATGAAAAAATGAGGTACTTAGTGGAGTTTTTTGCTGTAACCTAAGAAGATAAATTTATTTGAGAGAACCTAATTCTTTCAAGAAACCCAGTTCGTAGACTCACTTACAAGTTGCTGTTCTGACTGAATTGAACATCTATACAGCAAGCAGGTGCTGCCTGAGGAATCTAGGTGTTTGAAGAGAGGAACAACATTTCTCTGATCAATAGCAAAACACAAAAGGCTGTGAAATTCTATTTGTATGTAAGTTTTGGAAGTTATTTTGGTTTGTAATTGCTGATAGGATGGATGTTAGTGTCTTCACACTGTATTAAGAATTTTATGTTTGTGCCTTGAAACTGATATCAAAAATACATTCACCAAGTATCTGGGCTTAACTATGTTCTACTGAACACATCGTAAAATCAGAATATGCATCTGCTTTTATAATTGCAATTAGCTAAGGAATACATTGTTGTAAAAATCTGATTTATTGTGAATTCGCAATGCATTTTTTTTTAATTCATACGTCAAAAGAGAATACTGTTTTTGTGAGTTCCTGTTGTGGTATAGAAATCACGGCTGAAGCTTTGCTCTTCCAATATCTCTGAAGAAGTCCACAGACTTAAGAGTTCAGCTGCCTCTGGAATTGCAGCATCTTCATGTCAAAGTCCAAGACAAACATACACTTAATGAACCTTCATTCTCCCTAGGCTCAGTTCTCAGTCCCTGTCTTCCAGGGCAGACCTCAGCTGAAACAGCCAATTTGGACTCTCACCAGCAGGCTCTTGGTTAGAAATCAACTTACCACCTGCAAAAGTCCCAGTCTCCCCTGTGGAGGCTCTGGAAGGCCATAGTCTTAAGTCAGCATTGGTATCCTTATCATTTCAGATAGTCTTAATGTTTCCCTTCACACCAGACACCTAGCCATGTGCAGTGAGCTTGTTATACCTGATTGTAAGCACACGAGTGGTTACATATATGCGTATGTCTGTCAGAGAAAGAATGAACCATTACTTCCTACCTAACACAGTGAACATGTATTTCCTCTCAATCATTTTTAATTCAGAGAGAAACAAAACTCATTTTCTTTCACTTTGAGGGACTATAAAGTTTCAGCAAGATCAAAAGCTCCACCTGAATATTCATGTCTAAGAAGAATTTTATAAATTAATTTATGTCTGTACTCCAGAATTATTTCAGAGAATGAAATTCAGGTAGAATAGAGTCATATTCAGGTAAATAATACCTGTGGTGGGGAAACTAGTCTATTTTCACCCAAGTCTGCTTTAGCTGTATTTTTCACAAAACTTGTATTTCCTCCACATGAGGGAGATTTCTGACCAGTCTCATCCTGTTCCCAGTAGACGAGCCTTTTTTTTTTTTTTTTTTTTTTTTTTGATAGGAGCATTCCCATTAATTTCAGATCAGATTTAGTGTGCTGTATTGTAAGCAGCAGGACTAGCTTGCTGCAGCCCCTGACAATCACAAATACAGCAAGCTGTTCCTGTGTTCAAACACCCTGCAAGCTCTGAGCACAGTACTGCTTCCCCAGCCCAGGGCCCTTCCCCAAAGCTCGCTGGCTCCAACACAAAATGCCTTGAAAACTGCAAAACTCATAAGCAGTTCTGTAATGACACCAGCCCCATTAGAGAATAATGATCTTTCTTTAATAATGAATTTTCATTAGAGAAATAAGACTACACTTTCCAGCTGTGACAGGCACAGACTTTCTCTTAGATTTTCCCTCTGGCCTCAGGTATCTCAAGGTCTTGAAGATGGGATGCTATGAAAGCACCAAACGGGACTGGAGACTTCCTCCATCTCCCAGACCTTGAGCTCCTGTTCCTCTTTGCTGGACAAAGATTAGTGGTTTCTTAATTTCCCTTCCCTGCCCTCATTTCAGCAGACCTTCTGGGTGATAGTGATGTAAAAATCTGTGATGTCGGCAGATAGGAGCTGAAACAGTCAGGTTAGGCAAGGTAGTGCTGCTTACAGCATGTATGCTACTGGAACATCAACTGCCCAAGAAAGGTTTGCAAGAAGTACTGCGGAACCAGAGTAGGTAGACGGGGGTTCCTAAAGATTGCTCTGATACAGTTAAGCACTTTTATTCTTCCTAATATATACAAGTACCTTTTTTTTATTTGGACTGTGATTTACTTCTGGAGTCCTCAGAAGCAAATAGATGATAATAAGCCCTTGACTTCCACAAAAAAAAAACCCAACCAACCAACCAAACAAAAAAGTCTGAGGAAAAAATTGAGAGTGTATAGAAGTAGGTTATTATAAAAGTATTACTTAAGTCTTGAAGTCTTTTTGTTTTTCCAAAGACATCAGTTGACTCTAAAAAGCTAAGCAAGTCTGTTTTTCAGCCAGGGTTAATAAAACACAAACTGAGGCACAATGGGTCACAGGAGACATAGCCACCTGGGGCAAGATAGCAAATAGGACATGGTAATGATATATGTGTCCCATCCTTGAGATCACGGTGTTTCATGTTCACATGTAGCCATTTGTTTAAACCTTGAATTGTTACAATATATGAAGGAAGAAAAAGACATTGTTCACTTTTATTTTCCTTTTATTTTGGATTTCTAAAAAACAATATGAGTCAGCCCTGCTGGCTGTTGTGTTAAATGTCTAAAGAATTAGTGTAAAGTAATTTAATTTAATCAAGCCACATCCCTTACAAAAAAACCTCAATTCTTTCAAAGCATGAGTAAGAGGAACGAGATTTTTCCAGTCTTTTTTTTTTTTTTTTTTTCTGCTGTCCTGGAAAGGGTTAAAGAAGCCTAATACAAAGGAGTTAAGCAATGCCTGAAACAGGATAATAAATGTGACACTCTCCAACTATCGGTAGCAAATATTTGAGCTTATCAAATAACAGAGGAAGTAGTTTAGTTACAAATAAACCAATCTCTCATAAAACAAGTCTTCACACAAGGTAATTTCATTGAACTGGAGACAGCGAAAGGCCTCTGGCGGGCAGGACTCCCGCTCCCTGTGCACTCCCTAACCGCCCCGTGTGATTAATGGTGGGAGGCCGAGCCCGGGGACGCCGCCGAGGGACGAGGGAGCCGGGCGTCATATAAGTCAAGCGG
>NW_010339382.1:81997-91179 GCF_000700745.2 Antrostomus carolinensis | reverse complement strand
CCCCCTCCCCCTCGCCCCCTTTTTCCTCCACTGCAGAGACCAGCCTGTCCCAGAGACTATAGTAGATGTCACTGCTTGGCACTGGCTGTGCCAAGAGAGGACAAATATGTGGGTGTGATGTGGATCTAGGACGATAGCCTTAAAGCCGCAGCGCTCGCTCTTGAGGGAGCGTCTCGGCTGAGGCAAGCTTAGCAAAACACGTTCCAAAGGCCAGTTTCTTCGTGGGAGATACTTGGATGCTCTGTCTCCTTTTTGTGGCATCTCAGCAATGCAGAGGGTGAATAGAGCAACTTTGGTAAACAGGAACAGACTTTCCTTCCAAAAGTTATGTAAAAATGTGAGCAATTAAGACACAGGGCAACCAAAGAAAGAGGAGGTGGAACTGAAGCAGAAGGAGTTGCAACATGCCCACAGCTAAGCTGGTAGCTAGGTTGCTGTTTCACCACCGGGTTAGCACTGATTGAACTGTGGGGTGCTGCTGGAAGGTTTGAGCCATACTCCCCTCTCTACATGAGTTCCTACCCCCTCCCCAGCAGCTCCTTCTCAAGGGACATGACCCCATGTCTGCATGACCATCAATGGAAGCACAAGGTTATTTGGGGAAAGAAAGCAGGATTGTTCCTCTGATGGCAGTACCAGTTGTGTCATTTCTAGATTGGACTCCAATTTTGTGAATCATAAGAGTATGGGACTTTAATGTAAGAGAACAGGAAAACCATTCATACGTCAAATAAATTTGGTTTTGGCCTCTGACTAAAAGCAAGTGATCCTGATGGGTATCAATAATGAAAATTATCTTTCCTCTTTTTGTTTTTCAGGCCTAACATGGCTCTTATTTACTACACCATTCATAACACACTAATTATGTGCACAACTTTTTAAACAACCTGTGTTTATATGTAAACTTGTAAAAACATTTGCAAAAGATGAGAGGCTGATAGTTTTATTTCAGAAAGCATTATAATATAGAAAATAATATATAAAATCAGGCATGCTGGTATTTAAGTTCGTAGTATGCTGTTAGTCATGTATAGATATATCAGTGAATCTCTTTCTATATTCATAAATATGGATAGGTATATATGTAGACATATAAGTGAAAATATGTAAGTATAAAAGCAGATTCAAAACAGATCATATAACTGCTGTAGTTTATGAAGTCAACCTTGTCACCATCTTTGCCATCCTTGGTGCAGCTATTAATTATAACACTGTGTGGAAAAGTCCATTAGCACCTAGATATTCAGTCCTGGACATGGGCTTATCTCTGCTGGCTAAAAGTCAAACAGTATACAAATGCTTCTGGAAGCAGATGTAAGTGCATCACCTGACACAGCATGAAATCACCCAGTCAGCTATTGTTTCCTCTACTTTTGCTGTCTCTAGGGCAAAACAGACTTTAGTGCCTTTTAAAATAGTTTTGAATCATACCAATGATTGGTTTTAGTGAGCATATTAGCGTGAACTGTGACTTCCAGGGGCAAAAGTAGTGCACATTCAAGTGGCTGCAGTTAAAAGATACTTTGTCAGCACTGCCTTAGCTTCCAAGACCAAGATGGTGTGTCTGCAGGCTTGCTCTCCTTGCTGCATGTGGGTTTTGCTGGGGCAGCTGGATCACTGGTCATCCCCATCTGCCTGTCCCAACCCAGTGCCCCAAGCTGCTGCTCTTGGCAGGAACTCAGTGGGAGATGCAGTAACTCTTCAGGAGCACTGGTTAATGTTAACATACCAGGCTACAAACTGAACCAGTGGAGGCTTATCTGTCCCATTAAGTGATCATTGCTGCAGGAGAAAAAAAAAAAAGGATGTCTGGAATGGATATGGGATGAGGAAATTGCCTTAGCTGTGGTAACTAAACCCTCCTGCAATCTTAAATCCTTAAATTCAAGAGACCAAAGACAAACTATGATTTATCTTCTGCATAGACTTATCAATAGCTTGAATCATGAAACTGTCCATGGAGAGCAGTAGATTTGATAGCTGTGTAGGTTGTAACTGGTTTGAAGGTGGTAAAAAGAGAGTGAAAAATTTTGGTGTACAAATCTGATACAATAAAAATGTGGGAAAAACAAAACATATCCCTGATGCTCCACAGCCTAGTTAGACCCAGTTTCATCTACATAGATCACCTCCCTTGCCTTCTTCATTTTAAAAATAGAGTTTCTATGTGAAGGGAAAGATGAACTACTCTATTGGCATTTCCCCCTCTCCCAATCCCCACACCATTAGTTGGCTTTGCTCCCAATTAGAACTTACGCTGTGTCAGTTACAGTTTTTCTAATCCTTCAGTAAACAGCTGAAATACTTCTAAAAATTCAGTCACAGCTTGACCGGACGCACGTGAGCCAAGGCTGCATACTTGCACAAAAAAGTACCCCGCATGCAGAGCAGGTGGGAGTGAGAGGTGTTATAAAACGTAACGTGAACTGTCATCTCTACCAGGATTCAAAGGAATAGCCGATGGCAGAAACAGCCCTAACTTACATCTCAGGGATTGAAATAGTATTCAACGCATAAATTCTGGGAAAGCCGAAACAGGTCTCCTTCATCCTCTACCCAGCTGACTAGATGAAAACTGCATGTTATGCTGACATCTTGTTGAAAGAAAACATGTTTTCTCTCTTTTTTTTCCTTTCTTTTTCTTTTTTTTTTTTTTCCCCTGTTTCCCCTCTGAATATTGCTGGTGAAGTAACGCTGCAGTGCAGGGGTTAAAGGATCTCAGAAAGCCCTGGTGCACTTTAGCTGGGGGCGGAGACACCCTGCAGAATAGATGCCTGTGCTTCTCCTGGGAAGCTTTTAGATTAGTGTGCTTCCAGCTGCATTTCCTTAAAACTGATTTAGTTTCAGCCCATATCAGAGTCCTTTCATGGAGCTATTCCTATTCAAAATAAAGTGTTTTAAGAAAAGCACCATGATGGGGTTTAAAGTAATCCAAAAAGTATGGGTTGGCTTAGATTTTTTGTTACAGTTAAGAGGGCCAGGATTCAGGACAGGAGGATAACAGAAATTATGCATCCCTGTACATACTAAGCTTTTTTTGACCTAAGGCATTTACCACAAAGAACAGGAGACTTTGCCACCTCTCACAGGGTTTACAGTAAGGGAGATTACTTCTTCCCAGTAAAACTTGTCTCATTACAAGATATCACTCAAAATTGTGCTGAATTAACTCTCTCCGGAAATGCTGTCTTTCCGGATAGCCACAGTAATTTCTTTGTGTTTTAAATACACTTCTGGAAACGCTGTCCAATTTATTACCCTAGAAATGGCAGTTGTTTTCAAACGTAACTGTTGTTTAGGTAATTATTATTTTTATTCCAACACCAAACCAAAAACACAGACATAGCTGTTAAAAATCTAAAGTGCTTATGAACAGTCCTTATCCTGTGAATGATAGCCAGGCATACGTTCTTAGAGAATTATTTCTGTAAATGACAAGATTGCCAAGGGGCCAAGCGAGAACAATTAAGAAAAATGCCATTGTTCTGGGCACAGACTCTAGCAGAGGAGACATCTAGGCTGCAAAGCCCAGGAGCGCTTCCAAGTCCCCACCCTGGGAGCAGGCACTGGCCCCATCCTCGATTCCCAGTGGTCCTCTGCCCAGGCATGTGCTCCAGGTGAACAGTGGGACAGCTCTAAGAAACACCAGGCATGGGCGTTGCGGGGACCATAAGAGTGCCATGGTGTGTCCTCTCTGTTAAGTACAGGCATAGAAAGAGATTTATTATCTGAAAGAGAGTTGAGATCTAAGTAAACAAGTTGGACAATGGGCTGGAGAGAAGCGATGGAATACATACTGAGTGGTGTGATGGTTTGCATAAGTCTTCTTAGTTTAAGGATATTTGGTTGTTCGCTTGTTCATTTTTCTCTAAGAGGAAGCTGTGCTTTCTTAAACTATTGGAGTGGGGTTTTGTTAGAGGGTGTTTTACTAAACTGAAAGATGAAGGGAAGAAGGGAAGTGGCACAAAAAGAAGAAGCCTGGAACAGAAGTGGAATGAATCCAAAGCAAAGAGAGCGCACAGGAAAAGACTACAGGAGGTTCCTGCACATCCCGAGCAGCAAGGCAAAGTGTGTCAAGATGCTTACGGTATGGTTAAAAAGACCTAACAGCAGTTCAGGAGCTATGAGAAGATAGGATGGATTGCACTATTTTTATATCAGACCCTGGTCCTGTCCCAATGGCTTTTATAAAAGTAGCAATAGTGTCTTAAAAATGCGAACATATTGATTTTTATTCCGTAGCTTTTGTTGAATCTGTCCTATTAGAAAAGGTCACCATCAGATGGTGATGGAAACTGGCAGATCAATTAGAATTTGCATGGCTAAAATGCCAGAAACTATACCACTTTATGAAAGAGTTTCACCTACTCTTGTTCAGGTCACATACAGAGGAAACACATAGGTCAAGAGACATTTTTTGGGTTCTCCATGCACTTACTACCTTTGCAATCCCTATCCCAGAATGCCAATCCATTCCTAAAAACTACAGGAACAAGAGAAATGCTTACCACAGTATTGGATGTATTGAAACAGAGCAACACATGATCCTAATTCCTGGCAAAGGAAGAGCAGCACAGGGGGCACTGAAATAAGTTTTCAAAGACAATCAAGATTTTTCTCTTTTCACTTTGGAATATTTGTTTGGTCTTGGTTGTTCACATCCTTGTCCAGTTGCTTCTGCATAAATGAATGCACAACTGGCTGTAAGACTACTAATCAGAATAGCAATATTTTACATGCATTTAGCATACATGCAGACAGCTCAGAATTAGGTCTGCTTATTGTTGCTCCCATGGCTCTGTGCTGGACCTCCTCTACATAAGTTGTCTTGTTGGGTTGCCTCCCATACAAAATGACTACCAGCTTTAAAAGAAACTGTGGTTTCCACTGGTACAACTCTTACACATTTTATGTCATGTTATGTTGTCTCCCTTCACCACCCCAGCCATGAATTAACTCATGCACATGGCATCAACAGTTTTAGCGCATAGCATAATACTCAGCAATTGGTATTAAAGCTAATTTTGAGTCTACAGCTTTCAATCTCATTCTACATTAAAATCAGTTTGGAAGTACATGTTTTGTGTGCCTTCAGCCAATTTTTCCTTTTATTTTCAGGCTGAGCACATGGAACAGATATGTGAATGCTTCACCTGGCAGCCAGCTTGCAGCTACAGCACAACGATCCACTGTGACTTCATTAGGACTTCAAAGGAAAATGCCACACAGGTCTGTTGCACAAATGCTGTGGAGTGCTGAGAGGCAGCAGTGAAGACGGTCATTAACATGGGCAAGGTTTCCATTTTGTACCTAGACTTGAAAGAAGAAGGCTTGAAAGAAGCAGGAGGAAGGAGAGAAGGAATGGATTTGGGAGGTGAAAGGAAAAATCACTTGCTTTGGACTCAGAGCAAACATTTAGAAATCATTTATTTCAAATCCCAAATGGCTAAGATTATATTAGCTAGCTTGAAATATCCCCACAAGTATGCTCTTCCCCCAAGACAGACATTTCCTGGGGCGAGGGGAGTGCAGGAGGGAGGGGAGAAGGAGGGAGAATGGGGATATTCGATGTATTGCGGTACGTCTGGAATCCTCTTATCTGTAGCAAGACTGGGAACACCTGGACAACACTTGTCTTCCTCCCCCACCCACCTGTGCAAATTGCTAAGCGCACCACAGCTCAATGCACTACGCCATATGCCAGTCACATCACAGAGATCCATTGTGACTTCTCCGAACATCAAAGAAAAACCATTGCACATCTTCTTCACACAGATACTGAGGGGGGGCAGTTGTGAAGGGGTTAAAAGATCAAGTTCTGCTATAAAGATAACAGGAACTGGAGAACATGCAGCAGATGTTACATGTGGAGGCACTTAAGTTTACAGTCCCACCTGTGTCCATTTAATACTTTTAAAAGCAATCTCCTGCTCATTTGTGAGGGAGAATAGAAAAACTGATGTTCCAGTCTCAACATCTTCTCACAACATCCGCACCCCATATGAAAAAAGGGAGGAAGGGATGGGACGAGCAGACAAGACAAGAGGGATGACGCTGAGATTTAAGGACATGAATATACAGAGATTTATGCAAGCACACATCCCCATGTGGAAAGTCAGACATTCTTTTACGTACAAGGCAACTCATGCTCTGTGTTGGGGAGCAGCAGCCCAACTTTAATGTTAGTGTTTAGCGTGTCTTAAAAGTAGCATGGACAGTAACTAGTCATGTCAAAGTTTTACATCCCCCCTTTTTTTTTTTATTCCTTCTTTCTGCTCTCATTCCTGTTGTCTTTCCAAACAAACCATTACATGCATTGAATTACTTCAAACAAAGTGGAGGAAAGGACTTGAAATTATTATGTTACAATTTTATGGAAAAATGCAACCAGAGAGATAAAGGGTGAGGCTGAGTATGATCCATTGCACTATTAGACACCAGGGGGTCCACATGGGAGAGGCTTGGGAAAGTTCCAGTCAGAAAGGAGAAGGCAAAGATTGAACCTTCTTTATAGCAAAGTGAGACCATCATAGGACACAAATCTACAAGGAAACAGACTTTAATGTTTGTGGAAGTATTTTTGTTCCATGTACATGTCCTTGGTTCAGATAGATCTGGGGCAAGAGGGATAAAAAAATCCAATTACTACAAGTAGTGAGTTTGTTTCTGTTCATGCTGCAATAAGGAGACAAAAACATACCCTGGGGGCCATATCCAGGAACACAGGATATAAAATCCTGCTTCCATTCTTTAGACTTCCTGGTTACAAAGAAAAGCTTCCAAGCATGACTCTGCATAGCTGATAGGAGGTACATACCCATGTCCACCGGCAGCCTGAAATGCTCCCAGGCTCATGAATCTCCCTGAATACATTTCTGCATCATTGCTGGTTGTTTTCAGCAAGCAACGGGGAAGAGGCAGAAGTGCATATCTCAAGGAACTGGAATTGGGAGTTGGCAGAAAGAGGGAAATATGGAGATTGGACTGCTGTGATCTTAAAAGGGAGCAAATTGTTCAGCTGAGTGATGTCGATCTCTCTGTGAACTTCCACTGACATCACTGGAATACTGTTGTGTTGGAAAGTATGCAATTCGTATATTTATACTGTGACCCATGAACCATAATTTAACATGGAATTCAACCCTCTTTGACACCCCGAGGCTACAGCATTTCAGAGAACAAAACAACTACTGTCTCCTCAGGCAGGCATGGTTCTTAAAAATATAACGTTACACAGAAAACAAAGGTAGAATAGTTTCATAACTATGTACAACACACCTTAGCGCCTTGTCTTATCCCAGCTGTCTCCTCACTGCTGGCTATCTGCCATTTACACCAGTCTCCCATTTCAGGTCTTGGCACAACCCAAGTCACTCTTCCTCGTGACCTATCCGAAGGAGGAGTTAAAACCAAGCAGTAGCTGGAAGGTAACCATGAGATACCTGCTGGCAAAGAAGACTGCCTCTCTAACCAAGAGTGCTACACTAGCACTCCAGAAATATTTGTTCTATTTCTAGTGTTGTTGCATGCCTGATGATGGATTGTGGGTGCATCACTGTGTGCTTTTATACTTCAGTGTACCTGTCTTCTTTACTTCCCCCTCACGCACCCGTGACTTAAAGAGAAGACTTAGAATGTTTCATGTTTGAAAACTGGGATATCAGTGTCATAGGAAGATGTTAGTACAGCAGTTGTTGCTTAAGAGCTAAGGTTGCAGCAGCAGATAACTGATAGCAAATAAGAAAACCTCTGGCTTTATCTGCACAACTAGGTGCACATACAAACACACAGGACTGCATAGCTACAACCTACCTTATTTTCAAGCACAGCATTGCTCTATTTCACAGCAGTTTGGCACAGTAGCTGCAATACACTGTGAATATAGTTTCTTCACAGTTCTGGTTATAGCAAAACTGGCTAAAACCCTCTCTCCCCAGTCAGGTGCATTTCATAGAAATAATTGCAGGTCTGAAAGGAAACACAGTTCACAGTGAAGTATTTGCAGAGAGTTCAAAGCTCACCAGCAGAGAACAGCTTCTGGTTCAATATTAGCAACAACAACTCTGACTGTGAGAGCACTGCTGTGCCATAAGCAACATCCTTGCTGTACAGCTGCTACCTGCATAAGGGTTCATGAGGTAGAACCACATGGATTGACTTTCACATCCAAAAACCTGGTGAAGCCTGGAAGACACAGTCATTTCTAATTTCAGACGAGCTGCAGCTCACAACATCCTCCTTAAAAATGTGGCTGGGAATACTGGGAAGTTTTATTTCTCTTTAGAAGACACTACTCAGTCCTACTGGTTTGCAATACTTCTCCCAAGCAACAACTGCCAACCACTGCAGCACTGTACTGCTGCTGCTGCACACAATAATGCAGTACGGTCATACAAAAGGTGCAGAGGTGGCTTTATTTTTTTCTCCTTTAACTTGCTCCATGCTATCTTGCCCTCTGTTATCAGCAAGTTTGCTGACTGGGATGAGGCCTTCTAGATGCCTTGCAGGTGGTTCTGGGGATGGTATCTGTTGATTGTCTGGGTACAGGAGACTCCTGCGGCTCCATGCAAACAGGCTGGCTTTCCTGGCAGCCTGGCCAACTGTCCTATTCATCCCACTCTCACCTCCAGATTTAATAATTTCAATCTCTTATTCTTTCTGTCATATAACTGTAATGCCCCTTTGTTTATTTTGCCTGTAATCCCATGTCTCTCCCCTACCAGGCCCAATGGCTCAAGCTGGGGTGTGTTGCCAAGGGTCAGAGCCTGTGCTTTAGGGAAAAAAAGCCTTTTGCACTGTGAGGTCCATAGTGCAGGGTGGAGTTATGGGCTCCAGCCACCATTCCCCCTGCCAGGATCCTGAGGGACCCATCACAGTCCCCATGGGGTACTGGCCTTACCCTGGTGACAAGGCTGTAGAAAGACAGGAAGCTCCCATGATTCCATGGGGTTTCAAGGATTATTGTAATGCAGAGTGCTAGCAGGCTATTTGTTTATTAACCCTTAGGGTACAGAGACAGACCACTTAAGGGTCAGGATGAAAGCTGAGGTGGTCCCTCTAGGAGCTCCTTGCAGCAGGATTTGGGCCCCTGCTTGTACCTACCTGTTCCGCATCTCTGCTGCTCTTTGGATGGTACCATGCACCTGGGAGCATGTGAAAATGGCATGGTGAGCCAAAGGGTC